>NW_010325692.1:22961-27759 GCF_000700745.2 Antrostomus carolinensis | reverse complement strand
GTCAACTGCACCACTCAGCTTGGTGTCATCATTAAACTTGCTTAGGGCGCACTCAATCCCACTGTCCATGTCACTGACAAAGATGTTGAACAGCACCGGCCCCAATACTGACCCTTGAGGGACACCACTCTTCACTGGTTTCCACTTGGACATTGAGCTGTTGACCACAACTCTTTGAGTGCGGCCATCCAGCCAGTTCCTTATCAACCGAGTGGTCCATCCATCAAACCCACATGTTTCCAGTTTAGAGACAAGGATGCCGTGTGGGACAGTGTCAAACGCCTTGCACAAGTCCAGGTAGATGACATCAGTTGCTTTAGCCTTGGAAGCTGAAGAATCCTGAGAGCATCATAACAACAACAGAATCAGAAGTGAAGCAGAAGAAAAAAGAAAAAAAAAAAAACCACTTATTCTATGGAAATCTTTAGGAAGGCCTAAAGGTCCCCACATGTCAGGCAGTGTGAGGCATATTCACCTTTGTGTACTCACAAACTGAGCATGAGAATAAGTAGGTATGAACCCAGCTTTATGGATAGTGTGAGAATAAAAAAAATAATCTGATATTTAGTGATAGTTATTGCAGCCATATACACCTTCTCAACAGGAATATAGCTCCAATTTATCTATTGAAAACGGGGAGATGGATAAGCTGATACTGAAAATACCTTTCTTCTGATGTATTTTTCTGCATGAAAACTGACAGTGAACAGACTGGATGCCTCCAAATTTCTTCTTGGTTAAAAATATTTGAATGTTAGTTTATGTAGACACACTTGAATTAGTTTTGAACTGTTTGCTGGCAGGATTGATTCTTGTAGCCAGATTTCAGCCTTTGGACTGAACTGGGAGACCCCCAGTCAATCAGTATCTCTGTGTGCAGGTCTCAAGGGACTGTTTCTATTCTTTAGAGTGATCAGAACCTCCTGGGTTTTGAGAAGGAGTAAAGAAGATTGTTTTTTGAGCAACAGGTACCTGCTAGATGCCAGAAATGTCCGAAGTTTCAGTCATCTTGAAGGCTGGTCTACCCAAAAGGAGGCGAGTCTTTTATAACAGCCATTCGATTAGCTGTCATTGCTGACTAGCCAGAGCTCCACACAAGAGGTAACAAGTCCTCACTCTTAATCAAACATCAGCAGTAGCACAGCTTGAGAAATGACAGGCTTTACATAATATATGAAGCTGCAAAATTACATGTGCATTGTCAATCCTGTTGAGAAAATTAGCATTTGTGTTGACTGGACATTTTTACAGAAGAAAGTGTGACCTTCCTGTGACCTAGCAGCAGGTAAAACATCTCATCATAAAATCACAAAAGTACTGTGCATTGCTGGTTCTACGGCTGTAAAGGAAAAAGAAAGAAAACAGTCAAAGCAGAATTATAGGATTTATAAAGATTTATAAATGTACTAATTTTGTATGAAGTACTGCTATTTCAAATGTGCTAAATATCAGCCCTGGGAGAAAAGAAGTAATACTGTACCTATAAATTTATATATAAATGTCATGGCTTAAGTAGAGAATCATATGATCAATACAGAATGACCCGGGGTGCTCAGATATGCCTCACAAATGTCAACTCTCACAAAAATTCTGTGATATGGAGAAAAACAGCCTGATCTCCATTTTATGACAGGGGCAGTTGAAGTCGCTGGAGACAGTGGCCAGGAATCACCTTCCTCACCATCAGGCCTTGGACCACTGTCTGGCAAGCACAGAGAGAGGCAACTCCAAAGCATGAGCTGGTCTTTCGAGTAAAAAGGATTATCAGTGATTATGGTCTTCATTTTAGTATCTTCTTTCTGTTCTTAATTACACCTAATGAATCTCAAAATAAAAGGCTTCTCAAAGTGACAGGACTTGGTGGAGTCACAGACAGAACTCAGTAGCCCCAGTCTCTAATGCTTCATTATTTCTTTCTACAAAAAGCAACTTTCTTTCATAGTTATGTTTCTCAGCCAAATACAAATCTGACAAATACATTTGCACTTAGTTCTCCTCTGTTACTACTGTACAGACTGCCTGTTGGAATTACTTGTATGAGAGGAGAAGAACATTTACTGTTACCACTCTCTGACTTTTCACAAAGTATTGGCTATGAAGGATTTGGTCCAGAAATGGTGTTTTGTTTTTAGGTGTCAGTTTTAAATTAAACTTCTTCAGGCTGTTGGCTTGGAAGCAGCAACGAACCAGCATCCTGTGCACTTCAGATGTGCCACATACGCTAAGATCAGATACTGTTGCTTCTGTAATGAAGGAGGGAGCATCTCTTCAAGCACAGCAGGATCCCCTAGAGTGAAGAACAAGCCTCTTTTCAAACATCTCTGCAATATGCACATGCCATCAGCAGTGTTTTAAACGCCTTTCATGCAATCATAGAACAATTCAGGTTGAAAAGTGCAAGGAGGAATGATGCTCCTCAAAGGCTTTTCCTTTGAGCAATGGCAGAGGAAGGACCCACCCCAGTGTCCCTTTAGATAAGATATGGATCACTCACTAGTGCAAACACCTGTGTGGCAAAGGACTTCTGGAGGAGTGTTTTCCACTGTTGGCAAGGAATTACCTTGGAGCAATTTAGTCCCCTTTCTTCCTTCATTTGGAGTAATTGTAGTGGAGTATAGAAGCAGGAACCTCAGGTTCCTCCTAAACCCCCATTCAGGGGGGCTTTAAGCCTAACAAAAGACTTCACTGGAAAGAGCACTAAAGTCAGTTTGCAGCACAAAAGAGCCTTCCGGGAACCTGCAGGAAAACACAAAATGTCTCAGTCGCAGAGTTGCTTACAAAGCTAGGAGTGCGGCAAGGAGGTAAAACGGGGATTGGGATTGCCTTTTTCTCTTCAGTAACGAAGGGGTTAAATCTGGACATAAAGTTGTGCTGCACTGCCCCGTTCCTCCTTTTATAAAACCCAGCATGAGTGGTTTCTTCCACTTTTTATTCTGCCTTTTTAAACCACATTTTCCCTATGAAGATTCTGCATTAGAAGCCAAAGATCCTAGAAAACAGAGAGAACACAAACAGTGTAATACCTCCACAAATACATCCAGCTCCTGTAAAAGGCAAGGGATTTGGTACATTTCTGTGCATTAAGAATACACAAGCATTTGTAATTGAAGTAAACGGTGTAAATCATACTGCTTTCTAAAGGCTTGATTCAAAATTCACACAAGTCAGGGAAGCCTTTCCATCAAATTAGTCCAGCTTGGAAATCAAGACTAAGTGTTATTATTCCTAAAATAATTAGGAATAATTTGAAATAACTAAAATGAGTAGTCTAAAATAATTATGAATCATTTGGAGATAATTAGAAAAGTTAGGAATAATATAATTATTCCAAAGATAATATATTCCTAAAAAGATAATAAATATAATAATCTCTAAGTACAATGGTGCCTACTATAAACCTCTTTTAATCATTCCCAATCTTGTAGGGAATTTTTCCTCATTGGTGCAAACTATGGTCTGTTTTGGGGTAATTTCGTGGTTCACCACCTCATTTCATTTAGGCAATTGAACAGCCATCAAAAGCAACAACATCTGAATGAAGTGCATAATCCTCAAGTGAAAAGCAACACATGCCATTTTCAACCTCCTTAGCCATCTGGTCTCTCAACACCAGATTATTTTTAATATTCACAGACCACAGCCATAAAAACTGTTTGGGGAATAGAGAAAAATTTAATTAATTGCCATGACCTGAACTACTTTTTTTTTTTTTTTTTTTTACATGGAGGACACTGATTGTTTAATTAACATTTTGCTTCATTGTTCTGAAGGGATGGAGGGATTATTATCTGGAGTTAATTACCAGCATTTCATAAAGCACTACATACGCCTATCAGAAATGCTTACAAATTGATGAACTGATGCAATACCTTTGTCTGGTGTGCAAGTTTGTCACTCCTAATTAGGTGTCCCTTGAAAAAGAATGCCGAAACAAAGCTGAGCATGGTAATGACACAGTAGGCACCAACAGGGATCGACATAATTGCCCGGGTAAAACCAGAATGACTGTGCATTGTGCCACTTTTCTACTCTGCAAGCAGCATGCGCAAGGCACATGCTCCATCAGAGGGCTAGATGGCAAAGAGAAGTGTGCACATGAGCGTGTGCAGACCACATGTGCTGCAGAACATCAGCTCTGCACCAAAAACATCATGGGGCTGCAGAAACTGCAGGTCCTGGGTGTGGTATTGTCCTAGGAGGTCCCCAGGCAAAAAAACCCAAGGCTGGACCTGAGCCAGAAGCGATTGCCACGAGTGAAGCAGTGGTCACTGAGTTGACATGAACACCCAGGGCCAGGCAGGTTATGGTGTCACTGAAATACCTCCAGCTGGGCCAGGCCCTCAGGGCCAGCCCTGGGCATGTGCCACCTGAAGGGGTCTGGCCTGTGAAGGGCATGGATCTCATCCGGCAAAACTCCAAACTCAAGCCCACCATCAGATGAAGAAAGGTGACCCTCATGCTGGTGCATGACCCAGGTTAGCGGTCTGTGACTGCAGAGTGCATGGGTGTGCGTGAGCGTGAGGAGAGGAGGGGAAGGATGCAGCAGCTTGGTGAAAAGCCATGGCACAGGGGCTGGAGAGGGCTGTCCTGCAGTGCCTCTGGTGCCCTGGTCAGCATATTGACCTCAACCAAGATCTCGTCTTAGTGCCTGAGCTGGTTTCAGGGCAGGACCTGGTCTCCATGATCGTCTCGCTTTCCCAGCTCTCCGCAGGGGTACAAAGCAGCAGGCAACTTCGTTACTCAACTCCTGGCAACCATCCCTGCAAACCGAGACTGGGGGAGTTTCCCTCTGCTCTAG
>NW_010325692.1:21210-22918 GCF_000700745.2 Antrostomus carolinensis | reverse complement strand
ACCTTCTCCTTGTCTTCCAGGCCACGACAGAGGCACACTGCTCCTTGCAGAGGATGCAGCATGCTACAAAGGCAGCAGTTCTGCTCCTTGGAGCATGCATTAGGTCCTTGCTGGACGGTTACAGAGCAGACCTGGTGGTGCAGCACTGCTGTGCAGGCACTCAGAGGGTGAGAGGCCAGGACCACAACCAGTGGGTGTGATCTTCAGAGGAGCAGAAGGGAGTAGAGGGGACAAATCACAGCCGCTGGTGGCAGTTGAGATCAGAGCAGGTGCCTGGCCCATGGGATGTCCTCCTGCGGCCTGTGCTGAGCTGCTTGGTGGGTGTTTGGGTTCAGCCATATTGTGGGGACCACAGCTACCATGGACACATGTCCCTGACAAACAAGACCAGGCTCTGTCTGCATGTTTGCATCCAAGCAACACCTCAGGAGCTGGGTGCCAAAGTCTGTATGGTGGAGCTGACTGTCCCTGACAGACGTCACAACGGCAGTATAGGCCTTTGACGTTGCCACCTTTTCCTCTCCAGGGCTCCTGGAGCTCAGCAGACCTCTCTACCCCCGGCAGACACTGGACACAGCCCCACACTCCCCGTTTGCACAGGCTCTGCAACATCTCGGGTTCTGCCTTGTTCTTCAGAGAGGGACAGGGAGGAGAGGAGGAAGGGAGGCTGTCATGACTAGTCTTTCAAAATGCCAGTGGTAATTTTGGGGTTGACAGGAGCCCTCAGGAGGCAAATCTGAAGTCAGATGGGTTTCTTAATGAACCCTTGCGTGGCTTTAGTAAGGCACTTCTGGGAAGAACTGATTAGACATAGTAACTCAATTCCAAATGCTAAGATTAGACAATGATCTAAAGATAGCTATAGTTATGAGGCTCTGTGGCATATCAAAGTTAAGTAAGGCAGAAAGGATATTTTTGTTAAAAATCAATATTATGACAAAGAGGTTAACCATAAAGAGACTGACAAAAAGCTGTACAGCCCCAGGGTGCAGCGAAGTGGTTAGTAATCTGATTCCCTTCAGGGGGAAGGGAACAAAATGATTAAGTGATCTTTGAAAATATTAAGATCTAACTTCCTAGAATAATGTGATTAATACTTTTCCTACTTATTCTGAATATGCTCTCTGCCCTTCCCCAAGAAAAACAGATACTCCATTTTTTAAAGCTAAGGAATAAGAAATAGAAATTAAGAGAGCACAACTAAGGGTAAGGGAAGGAAGGAAGGAAGGAAGGAAGGGAGGAAGGAAAATTTGGCAAATGCATATCTGATGAAAGCAGGCCACCTTTTCTCTGGAACTGCTGAGCATCCCTCCCATTGCTTTCTGCTGCCAAACAAAGCCTCCTTTCTTGAACCTGGAGGAGGGGAATGGGAGCAGTTGGCTGCTAACCCAAAAGCATGCAAGAGAAGAAGCAAGAAATTACAAAACCAAAGAGAAGCAAAAGTGTATGTGCCTTAAATGCCAATAAAAAACATTTACATGCATACATACATGCAAGTGTCTATGTGTATACACAGATATATGTATATATACAGCACACATTTGCACACCTGTACATATACACACACAGAGAACCGCTAACTGATCAGTACTGTATGTACAAATCTGATGCTGTAGGTTGTTGCACAGCTCTGTATGTGGTCAGGTTATGTCATCACAGTAAGAAGGTTCCTGGTTTTCTGTACTACCCTTTAAGAAATACAATTTCC
>NW_010325692.1:2616-21185 GCF_000700745.2 Antrostomus carolinensis | reverse complement strand
CTTTCTGATACACTTTTCTGGTAGTATGACTAATGGCTTCATTAACACAAATAAGCCGTGTTTTCTTTTTTTGTGCTCTAAAACCAGTTCCTCTCCAGGTTGCATTTAAATTGCTCAATATGTGGTCATTGGTGCAGCCCTCTGGCCCGGTTTTATCTTATGTTTGTTCACTCTAGTGGAAGGATATATGATATGCATACATGCATATAATCCCTTCCTTCTTACAGGGTATTAATACCTGTTTACAGCAATGTGAAAGGTAGTTATCAAGGTTATTTACTCAGCTAGTTGAATTCATTCAACTATCTTCAGACTACTCTACTACACCTCTGACAACCTGAGCTGTCGCATACCCCTCTCTGCTTTTTCTTTGTGGAAAATTTGCACAGCTTGACCAGAGTAAATCCTTCCAGAGTGTTTTTGCTTCAGCCAAAAAAGGAGTGACTTTGGTTACAGGCAGCTGAACAATTGCTGTGCCCTACGTACATCTGTGGGTCCCTGGTAACCACCTTTGGGCATGTTCGTCCCCATGCAAACTAGCCAAGAGGCTGCTGCGCATCTCCCACGTGCTGCAGACACAAAAGTGCAGCTGGGCCATTGCTGCAGGAGGGCTGCAAGTCCACATCCTGCTTTACTTCACTGCAGCGAGCGTGTTTCTCCCTCCCTTACACTAGATTAGCTTAAATAGCATAAACTGTGGGAAGCAGCTTGCTCCAGTTCTACCAAGGAAACTGGAGAACCTATTTTATAGAGATGCAGAGTTGCTTGACTGTGCTACCAGCGCACATCCAGATTTCAGTAAATGTAATTAGTGATTTGTGGATAGGTTTGATTAAAATCATGCCAATTTAGGTTTAGGTCAGACGTTCATGATCGGGAATGAGAGCGCTTTAAATAAAAAGAAGACAGTTTATAGAGGAGATTGCAGCGGAGTAACTAAATCGGATCCGAATCACACCTGCAGGCTTGCTTTTTAATCTAGACTGTAATTTAACTGAGCAAAACTGAGCTGTAAAGCTGATGCTGGGCTGTGATTCACATTCCTTTTATTAAAAAACTATTTGCCTTTTAGATTGCTACTTCATTTTTCTTTTCTTCCTATTTGTTTCTTCCATCTTCCTATTTTTACCTTCCTTTGCTGCATTTTCTCCTCAGTGGCTCACTGATGAGAGACGTGCTGTGCCAATTATCTAATAAAATTCTGGCAGAAATTCAATCACACTCAATATGTATGACATGCTTAAAAAAATCTAAATTATGATTGAAAAGTCAGGAATCTGGTTATCCCAATAGTGATAAAATAACAGACTTCCTTTTGTTAACACTCTAGTCTTCAGAAGGGAGTGGGGAAGGACATGAAGGTGATTTTGGTAAATGAAATTATCCAAATATATTTATAAAAGACAGATCTTAATTTCCCCGCCACCCATATCCTGTAAGACAACATATCTTGAGCTCAGCTTGCCAGTAACCACAGAGTCATTGCTGACAGTGCAGATTATGGCCGTGGAACCCAAATCTGTTTTAAAAAATCCTACTCGAAAAACCTAAAATCGCTGGTGTAACTCACTTCCAGGTGCCTGATACACAATGGTGAATGGGAGACAACCCAGAGATAGCAGGTAGCTGAGCCAGTGTCTTGATGAGCACCAGAGGGAAGGTGGGGTTTGCTGCAGAAAACATTGTGCACTCAAGTGTTCCATCACAGGTTGTCATTTGTACTTACAGAATACTTCAAGTACAAACGCAGCTTAAATAGATCCAAAGGGTATGTCAAAATGGTGCAACTACCAGCTGTCACAGCTTCCTGATGCTAAAGAGGTCTTCTCCTGGCCCGGTCCAGCTCTGAGTGGCCCTGAGTGTAGGACTGCCCCAAAAGAGCCCTGCTTGGGGCCAAACAGGGGAGAGCAAACCCTTCTCCAGCTGTCAGAAACCCCTATCCCACCACACCTGGCAAAACATGTGGCCCCAGACAACACACAGGGAGTTTCATGGTCAGTAGAAATGCATGTGGTGCTCATGAATGCTGATGGTTGACCTGGTAAAGTGGAGAGGCTCCCCGCTTTGCTTGTGGCACAGTTCTAGCACGGGGACTAACTACAACTTCTCTGCAAAGTGTAAAGCTGTTAAGAAAATGTCAGAAAAAGACAGCTCAGTGACCACATTTTTAAATCTTAACTGGCAAGTGAAAAGAAACATTAATTGTCTGTTTATGTCATCTCCTCCCACAGCTGACTGATGCAGAATACAGTTTAAGGTGGCATTAAAATATAAGGTGGGTGTTATAATTTGCCTGAAGTACTTTAGTAGTTTTTAGGTTTTGTTCCAGAAATTATCTAAAGATTGCCACTTTACTGATGTCCTTGTAAGTCACCTACATCCTCTGCCATTCAGTACGGGAGTGTGCAGCCCCATGATTTACACAGCATTTCCAGCAGTGACAGTGACTTAGTACACAATTTTCATTGTTTTGCAGAAAAAGCATATCAGAGGCAGGTAAGTACCAGGCTGGTACTTTACAAACCTCAGAGCCAAATTCTGCCCTGGTTTCATCAATGCCTCCCACCCCCACCCCGCTTTCACTGCCGTGGGAGCCGTGCATAGGCAGCGATGATCAGACTGCGCGGGCTGGTGCTCACCATGCCTTTCTGGAGGCGGGTTTCCAGATCCGTATTTAAAAACACAGGAACTTGCTCAATATTCCTTAAACAGGCATGTTTCTGGCCTCCTGGCTTAACATGATTAGTTGAAACTTGGCATCTTGCTGCCTTTTTTGCAGCACTGATGGGTCCTTTGCAGCCTTGAAACAGCTTTTCCAGCACCTGAGTCTGGCCGTGCCTCCTCCTCTGGCTGAGTGCCCTAAACCTGCCCGTACCATGATGAGTGCAGGAGGGTACAAAAGAGCAGCTCACAGCAAACCAAATGGAAGAGTGATCTTTTCCCGTGTATGAATCACCACTCCTGCCTCTGCTCGCACAAAGGAAACAGCTGTGGCCACAAATCAGGCAACTTAATAGGTCATTGCACTCTCCAAGTATGTCCCTTTGAGATTTTCTCTAAACAGTACAGAAGAAATGTCTGATCACATTCTCTTCATTAAGGGGCATAAATGAAGTTAGTAAATCTGGCAAAATATGCCATCTACTCACTGGACAGCAAGCTGGAATATCCAGATCCTGTTAGCGCCACTGACAGTAATGTCACCACCAAAAATGTTTAGGTTTGTGAACTGTTTTGTTGTTGTTTTTGTTTTTTTTTTTTTTTCCCCAGACAGGCAGTTGATAATGGGGGGATTTGCAAAAATCCTCCTTCGTGCAGGCATAAAGACCATTAGATCTAATGATGTCTGTGGCAGTAGATACAGCATACCTACCCAGAAAGGGGGTGAGTGTTCCCCTGAGGGTCACCTGGTGCTGCCCAGTGCAGCGCTGACTGCTGGTGCTGCACTGGCTGAACCTGCACTGACAAGCTGCATCTATTGTACCCACCCTGAAGTTGTGTAAAATTTACTTTTGGCTCCCTACTAGGCTGCCTATCACTATTTTGCTGCTGGGATGGGAGCTGTAATGGCTTTGACAGTTCCCTGGCAAGCAAGCCTCATGCCTGTGGTCTCTCTTCAAACAATTCCCACCCCAGAAAATGCCCCACTGTCCCCTTGTTTCACCCTGCTCCTCCAAAATCCCCCTCTTTCTGCAGCCCCTGAGGGGTCAGGCCAACTAAGGACAGAGGAATGAAACTCAAATTTCCACCCCTCTTCACACACATTCTTCTCTACCTGCTTGTGCCACTTACACTCGTGCTCAGGACCCTGCAGAGCAAGGGAGCTGTTGCCTCTGCTGAGCACAGAGCAGTTTTAGGGAGCTGAGCAGAGCAGGTCCAGCCTTTGGTCAAAGCAGAAAAGGAGTAAGTGTTGTGCTGTCCCTCGTAAAAATGTTGAAGCAGAAAGCATCGATGTGTAAGGGAAATTCAAGACCATAATTTCTAAGACTGGGAGTCCTAAGAGTTTCTTCCCAAGAAAATCTAAATCTACTACATGTTAGTGGAGGGGTTTTCTAAATACCCCTGTTATTGAAACCTTTAGGTTGCAAAGGAGATCTCCACAGCATGTGGTGGAGTTTCATACCTATTAGGGTCCAGCAGAATGCTGACTATTTGAGGGCATGTAAAATTATCATGAAGTGGCTTTTATATGCCATTACACCTGTTTTTCTGGAAGCATCTCTTCATCCCAGAAATGTTCCCAATGCCATTTATGTTACAGCCTGGTGAGAGGTCAGTTTTACACTTTATAGTTTTCTCCCAAGCTGTACATTTCAAACCAGAACTTATTAGAGCAGAGATGGGAAGAAAGCGGGGCCTATTACACAGATCATGCACAGTAGTAATGAAACTGCTTACCTAGCAGAGACAGGAATTGCCACAACAAGGCTTACAAATGGTCAGTTGCATTTAGTACTGTATGTCCCTTATAGCGGGCTATGAGAGATGGACTAAGAAAGAGGCATTAAAACCCTGAGGTGTGTCAGTATGTTTTCACATCCTCTAACTGATACACTGAATGATCCCAATGGGGTTTTATTCTTCATTTTATTGTACAAAATTGTTTTAGTAAACAAAGAGTAACATAAACAACAACAACAAAATCCCATTATTTTCTATAACATCTACTTAACATAAAAACTAGCTGCATGGGATGCAGAAATGCTCTTTTTAGAGCACACGTGCTGATTGCCTGGGGTGCTGTGGCTTTTGCTTTTGTACTTTTCAGTACAGCTTTTTTGATGATGTTTACTTCTGCACTGTAAGTGAGGATAGTCCAAAAAATCCACGGACTGGTATTACCAGCGTTGGTATTACCATTACTGACAAACCATAGGGATTCAGCAGCAGCCCCATCTTGGATGCCAAAGGTCCCGATTTGGCCAGCTGAGCCTTTTTGGTGAGGTGAGAGCTGTGCACAGCTTCCTCTCCTGTGCTAGCAGGGATTTGTCACAACAATTTCTTCACAACCAACAAAAAGCGTACATGTGAACCCGATACAGGCAGCCACCTTATGCTGATCCAGTACAAGGACCTGATTCTCTGCTACGTCTGGCAAATACCACAATTCAATATTCACCTTATAAGACACTTTCCACCATAGTGAAAAGGGGCAAACACAGGCACCTAATTACTGCTTGATATATCACACAGATATCCACTCACCCAAGATCTAAGCTAAAATCCTCTACAACCAGTTAAAAAAAAATAATCCTGTCAATTAATTCATTTCTGATATTTCCAAGTGGCAATTTTTCTATCTGACTTAGATTTACCTCATGTTATCTAATTAGATCAATTAATGGGAATTACAGTTACACTGCAGCCTTGACAGGGAGATGTTACAGCCAAATCTCCCAAAGGAGGGGCACAACTGGGGGGGTCATAGTCCCAGGGAAAAGCCCACCCTATTGCATTGTATGTGGAGTAAGGTACTTGAAGTTTAAAGAACACAGCTCTAGCACACAAACCTGGTGGCTGGCAAAATTATATAATCAACCCTTCTTACTTCTAAGTTACATTAAAAGAGGTTAAAAAGTGCAATAGAAATACCCATTTTCCATATAAAAACTGCTTTCTTTGTCAGCAGCTGTGTGACTATGAACAGGGAAGGCAGAGGGCTGGGTAAATGCAATGCCTGTAAGCCATCCTCACTTGGATAATAGCTATCCAGCTGGTGAAGAAATGAGAAACATCAATCTAAGGCACCTTAACTACATTTTAAAGCCAAAACATACCTGTATACCCTCAGGTACACTTCAAGAGGAAGGGCTCATATTTTTTGCACATTGGTGGTGTTTCTGCTGTAGGGTAGCTGACATTTTTTTGTGTGACTTGGCCTGGGGACAGCCAATGACCCTTTGAAAGCTTTGAAGGTTGGGGTAGGTTCCCTAATCAAAGGATATAAAGGAAGAAAAGAGTGTTAATCTAAGGAGAGAAGGAAGGTGACACAAAGAGAAGCGACGTTAACCAAGTGCCTGGAGTTTTCCTCTGAACACTAGAGGAAAGTGTGGAACACTTGTCAGGAAGAAACACACTTAAGAAAATTGAAATATAGCAGCACATTGTCTCAGCCCATTTCCTTGACAGAACATAAGGCTGAACCTCTTTTTTGTTGCAGGTGATTTTCAGGATTAGGGTTTTGGGGTTTTTGGAGGGGTTTTTTGTTTGTTTTTTTTTAAAAATAAGCTGGTAAATCAGAATTGATAAATGGAATGAAAAATAAATTCTTCCCACTTAAATGCAGCTTATTATTAATACCCAGGTCTGACTCACAGTACAGGAAATACATTTTAGTCCTCTCAGGCTATTGTGACAGTCACCAAGAGTGCTGAAGCACAGACAGACACTCTGATGTGTGCCGAGCTGCGGCAGACCTGGGTACCACCATTCGCCTGTGGAGAAATGTAAAATGTACTTCTGGCTAAGACAGATAAGGCAGCCAATTTAAGATGTGTTTTCAAGCAGTTCTCAATGCAATTCATCTTTTAAAAGAAGATATAAGTTAAGGCTCTGGTGAGGAAACGCAAAGCTTCATGTCAAAAGTCAGTAATTTTCTGCCATTTCTGACTGCTGATTTGAAAGCAGCAAACAACTGAGGTCAAAGTTAAAATATTTCAAATATGAATGCATTAAAAGCAAGTTAACATTTCTGATTGATCTGATTGTTTAACTTTGACTCTTCCTGCTTAGAAAAAGCTGACAATACCAAAAAGTGTCCAAGCTTTTGAACTCTTAATATTCAATTAATGAAAATTATTTCCTCGTTTAGATGACTTAATTAGAATCCACCCTCAAGTTTTATAATGCAGTGAAACAAGTACTGGAGCACTTGTTAAAAACAAATAAATTCTGTGCCATTACTGATAGAATAGGATTTGTTAAAGGTGTGGAAAGACAGTATTTCCAGATGAGTTAAGTGGGGAAGATAGCTGAACAACAATCAGAAACATGGTACAGTGAGTGAACGGATAAATATCCCTGGCTCTAAAAATATTTTGCATCATAAATGCGGAATAACATCAAACTGCAATCTTTCCTTTCTGCCATATAGAAGAAACCAAATCCAGAAAATAAATCAGCAAGGTGCTTTTTAAAGGAAAAGAAGCCCGAAAATGGGACACAGCAACTCGTGGAAAGATAAATATGAAAGATCTCTTAAAGAGACAGTCAGCTGCTTAACACAGAGTTTCCTAAGGCCTCATTCTTAATTGATATAAACATATTTCTTTGATAAAGAGTGTTTCACACCCTTGTACCTCTGGGACAGGCTGTTGATTTACAGCCTACAAGGAAAGTTGCCGTGGGCAGGCTGTTACAGCCGTGTTAAGTATTAGTCACCGTCAGCTGCTTCCACAATGACATCCCGTGGCTCTCCTGCTCCTGTCAGTTCCACTTTTTCAAAGGTGAGATGCCTCCAGCCACATTTGCAAAGGTATTTAAACACCTTGAGACTCACATCTGTAAGGCAGAGATGTTGACAGCATCTGGCCTGGGGCTTTCCATCCAGTGCATGGGAAAATGAGATTAACAAAGAAGCCTGAAATCTTCTGAGCTGACCACCAGACTCTGTATGAGAGTCTGTAACATGGATCCTAAATGCACAAAGCTTTTTGTAAATTTAAGTGCAATCATATGGCTCGAGGTGGCCCATGGGACTTTCCCATGCATTTAAGCAGTCATGGATCATCAGGAATTAGGCAACATGTTTCAAAAATATCCCACTAGTCCTCAATCTGCATGTCTGGGCACGTGTGTGTTTTTGACTGTTTGGAACAGGTTGTCTTATGGAAGCCAACGGTAATTCAGGAATTTTGCTATTCTTGCCCTTATTATCTGACCTAGCTGCTGGCCCCATACAGGGCTCCAGACAGAGATGCCAACTCCAGTCCCAGCTTGAAAGAGCTTCACCCAAAGAGCCCTTGTGAAGAACATTTCATATGCACAACAAAGCACCTAACAAATCAAGGACAAGAAATAAGTCTGCCATCACACACTGCAGACTAACCTGTCTAAAAGGCATCTAAAACCCTGCTTTAACCCAAACTCTGAAAATGGCCCTAGATCTAAACAACCAGCAATAATAATCTCAGGATAGGCGAAAAATAGTAATGCACAACAGTTATCTCCAGCCAGTTTCTCCAATTCAGAGTATACCCGTTACCACCACAGTCTGATAGTGGAGCTCTCTGTAACCAGCATTGATAGCCTGGCCCCAGGCTGAGGTTAAATTGAGTGGTGGGCTCACCCTTTACCTTCAGGAGTGGATTGGCCTAGGGTATGTTTAAAATCTTGAATTTTGTCAGAGTTTAGTAGAAGTTCATGGTCTGCAGCAAGGGCAAGACTGGAGCTGGGTGTCCATCACAGGCAGGCAGGAGCTGCTTGTAGATCCAGGCTAAATAAAGGTTGGAAGGTCTCCGGGCCTGGCAAAGACATGGTCATAAGAGAAAGCAAACAATTTAGCTGAGGATGAGCTTAGCAAACACACATATTAACTGGAAACAAGACAACACTGAGCTACCTGTTTTGTAGCACATTCTTAATTGCTGTAATCAAAGAATGTATAAGGACAAGCCTGCAGGTGCAGTAGGACCACTATAACATAGTTATCCTATTTATTTATGAGCCTGAGTTTCCTCCCACTTTCTTTCTTTGCACGTGGATGGAATATCTCTCTAGGCTAGGCGTATTTTTTTATTATGGTCCTACAGACTGGAGCACAAGGAGCCCTATATCTGGAGTCTCCAGGTATTGCTGTAATAAAGATAAATAAATGACTGATAACAATACAGCCAGATAAATAAAATACACTGACTTGATACGAACTACTGCATTAGTTAAGCAATTTCCACTCAGTAGCAATTTCTCACTCAGGGTGATAAACCGACAAAACAAAGCAAAAGGTTTTTTTACATTTTCATTACAATGTGTTAAAATATTCTTTGATAATTTTTATCAGGAAACCATTATTAAATATTAAAATTAAACAGCCAGATCTGGCATAATTTCAAACTGTGATGATGTGATGTGATGTGATGTGATGTGATGTGATGTGATGTGATGTGATGTGATGTGATGTGATGTGATAATCCAGAATTTGTGAATAATTAACTGGAAGACAGACTGATTTATAACCCTGGGGCTCTTGAGAAGTATCCCAGGCTCATAAGCTGTCCCCAAGTAATAGATTCTGCATTTAGTTTTCTGACTTCACTGAAATCCATATGGAAACTTTTTTCTTTGGGCAGAATCCACCTATTTGTATCACACACAAGACATCCCAGCTACTGTACAGCTGCCATAGTTTTCGTTTGCTTTTGAGATCCATCTGATTTAGATGGGGGCATAGGGATTGATATAAACCACTTGTTTTTTGCCAAATCCTTTCTCCTTTAAGGGCTACACTTTCATATCCATGAAAAGTGTTTCTTGGAGCTGTGTATCTACAAGCAGGGGTAGTCCCAGGCAAAGCTTTACCTTTTCTTATTCCCAGACACACATTGTGCAGATCTCAAGGCAGGTTTGGACTCTTTGACAAAAAAAAAAAAAAAAAAAAAAAAAAAAGTAACTGTAAAATTAGTTTTTTAGTTATTTTTAGAAAACCTTCATTTAAATACCTTTCTGAATATCACTAGAATAGTATCAACATCCAGCAGCAGTTATTCTAAGTTTGTGAAAGTTGAGTTGTGCAGAGTGAGAAGGAAAACAATGGTATCTTTTTCTCTCAGTTACCATTTAGAGGAGAATATTCTGAACTGACCTGTAAAATAATCAAAACCTGTAACGTTTTTGATTTAAAGAGAAAATACAAATTAATGGAAGAAAATATGTTCTAGGAAATATTTCCTAATAAGGTTTTTCCTAACACTTGAAAAATGAAAGCTTTTCTGAAATGAATTTATTCTTACTAGGTTTTTTGGTTGTGTTCTTTTAACCCAAAGGGGTTTTTGGGGAAAAGGGAGGGGGTGCTATAAAGCACCGGTACAAAGGAAAGTGAAGAGCACCCACATCCTATAATAGTTCCATTTGGAAATGTAAAGGAGGCATGTTCTCCTCTCAACTTTTGCATTACAAAGCCACGGCTGCTCATTCCTGGTATCCTGCTGTTTTTCATTTCCTGACCTTGGCTTTACGCATGGAAATTTCACAAGACAAATAGAGACCCTGTTACAACAAATTCTGGCCTATCTTATGCTGAATTTTGTTTTAAAATGTTTGTCAACTGTTACTAGCTAATGGTCATCAGGTGATAATACAAGGGTGGGAAGGAGGAAAAAGATTCTGTGTTGGATTTACATGGATGCTCCTGAAGGTCGTGTGACCATGCACCAGAGTGAGGGTCCAGCAGAGCATGAGAATGTGGTGCAAACCACTGTGAAAAACATTTGATGCTGCAGCTGAAACTTGGTATTTAGTTGACAGCTAGCAGGTAATTTCCGGCTCATTCCAGCACAAGGCAATGGCTTTTGGCAGTGCTGCCCACCCTGAAGCACCGTAAAGGGAGCTCTGCAGTAGGTCCCCTGCCGCCCTCCTTCTCCTCATACCAGAGAGAAGCTGCCTGCCTGGGGTGACCAGTGCTGCTATGTCCAGGGTCTGCTTTGGGGCCAGGACTTCTATCAGTCAAGCTCACTCCTACCTTGGCTGCCACCACAATGTCACCAGCACAGCCTCCACCCCCCAAATCCACTGTGCCTGTGTCCTCTCCAGCTCTACGCCACCAGCACCTCCCTGCTTCCCCATGTCTTCCAGCAGGTGATGGGTGGAGGCTGCAGTGGGGATGTCTTCTCCTCCCTGATCAATTGTGACCGCCTGTGTTCGGGCTGGTCAGGCAGAGCAAAGCTGCCCTGCCTGCAGAAGGCTGTCCATGCCACCCTCTTCATGCCACCAGAGTGGGGTTTCCACTTCTCAGATGACAAGTGAGGAAAACTCAGCTTGACAGACAGCTCTTTCTCGTTCACCAGGAAAGGGGGACAGCAGCTGGCCAGTGGGAGGGCAGAGGGCACCCATGCCATTCCATTTTGTTTCAACACCAATCACAGGGACAACAGTTCACTCCGTGGCTAAGGAGAAGGAAAATACCCATCAGAGGAGGACTGGGGAATTTGGGTATATTTGCACAGAAGACTTTCAGAGCTGAAGGCATTGCGATGGGATGGGTTTCTAGGGATGGAGAGAGAAAAAGGACAGAGAGAGTTTTCTCTCCTAGATGAGAAGATATGTGGAATCATCTAGAACCTTCTCTCTTTCACCACTAAGGCACATTTGTAATGATAGTGATAAGCAACATGAGTTTAGTTTATCATCTACTGATTTTATCATTTACATGGTCATTAATATATAGATACTAGGCATTAGCAGGAATTAGAGATATTATACAGCAGATACCTCGCTACATTCCAATTTTCATTTTAATAATTATTCAAAGTAGAACTTTACGTTGACTCTAACCCAGCAGGTCCTGGCCTGTGGCTGAGGGACTCCCGCTAGCCCCAGCAACCTATGGCCATCCTGGAGTCCCTCTGAACATTGTCACTTACTGCCTTGAGTGGCAATGTTTACCAGAGGCCCCAAACATTTTTGTAACACTAGACTGCTGACTGCTCTTAATCCTCACAATTTTGTGTGGGATGTGGAACACATCACCAAGCCTGTAAGTGAAAGTATTTCTGCTGAAAACAAAATTTGCCCATTCCAATGACACCCAAGTGTTTTGTGAAAGCTAAAAATATGTTATGCTTTACTCTAGACAGTGTGACCGAAAAAGCTGGCCAGCCTGGTAACGCTCTGCAAACACACCCAGCATGCATTTATAGAAATCTGGAACTTACTTGCACTGACGCATCTCTCCTGGAGGCCTTAGCCATGTGGAAACGTTTGAAAAGCAGGAAGGGGATGTAAATACATTAAACCTGCACACTGACTCCCAATTTGGAACCTTTTATATGCTTTATTATGCAGTGTTTAGTCACAGTGTCTAAATAAAAAGAAGTTGTGCCTAAATATCAGGAACCAGCTACCAGCATTTGTGTCATGCCCATGTGGGTCCTGACCATACTGCAAGATATCTATCTGTGAATTAAAACCACTTAAGAACAAGGGTAACATGCTGTCTTTATATTATGTTACTTTGAATAAAAACTTTGAGAGTGTGTCTAAGTCCCTCATTAGGCTAGTGATGAAATTCATAAAATTAAAAAAAGAAAAAAAAAAGAAAACCTGAAGACAGTTCCCCTTGTCCCTCTCTCAGGTACTTCCTTGTGGCAGAAACAGAAACCATGAATAACTCCAAATGAGAGAGTCTCAAAGTGCAGGTACCCAAAGGGTTCTGATTTATCAGCATGCTCCTTTACAAGCCCTTAGGCAATGTTAAATGTCTCTCTTCTGGCACAAATAGCATAGATTTGTCTTGTTTTATGAGTTACTTTAGATATTGTTTTCTGCTGTTTTGCATATTGCCAAAACAAAGATGTTACATCTGTTTCATTTAAAATTTCTAGTTTAGGCTTACAGCCAAGCTCCAAAAACCAGTTTTGAGGAGTTAGTAGAATTAAGCAGTGACTTATTCCTTTGTATTTTGAAAATGTTATTAATTTTAATACATTTGTCAGTGTAAGTACTAAGTAAGTCTTTAGTATGGTCATTCTGAAAAATTGCCTCTCAGAACACTGTTTTCCTAAATTATATAGTCTGTGATAAATCACTTTAAACAGTTTTGCACAAAACAAGCAGCTGAGCTGAGTTTGAGTCCACAATAAATGATGTCTTTATCTTAGTTTGCACACTAATTACAGTAATAACTGTGACACTATTGTTTTAGTGTTACTTTATATTACTTTAGACTGCCAGAAAGTTATAATTCAGTTTTAATAGTTTAAAACAAGTGTTTGCTATACCCATGACACGGTTGGTTGTTTTCATTTAGTATGTTATATTTTGGAATGCACAAATAATTTATTTAAATAAAGGTATATACAAATATGATGAAGGAAAAACTCTACAGAATTCAGTACAATGACTGCATGCACTGGGAATGATGCTATGATTTGCTTCATAGGAGTGGAGTATGAACTGAAAATTAGGAAAAATTTTGAAGGTGTGCTGAAAATCCCATCACCACATCGAAGGGTCTTCAAACCTGCAATACATATTGTGAATAAAAAAACCCATTAAACACATTTTAAAGCCCCTTCTGAAAAATCCAAAGTTAGAACTACCTAAAATTTTCCCTTTCATAATAGCAGCAATAAGGAATACATATGCATCTTTGCAGTTGAAGATTGTATATACAACTCTCATCAAAGCAGAGGCATCCTGGTTGGCCAAATGCCTATATTTTGGTACCAGAACTTGCCCCTCCATACTGCTGCACAGATGGCATGTTTTTACATCACTGAGACTCACTGCAAAGCTGCTTTATGCTGTTAAGTAGCACTTAATGGAATACAGCTAGGAAACTATGATATGTTGAAATATAAATAGAGATATTTTTCACTCTATCTTTCACAGGAGTAAACAGTTCCCAAAGAGAATTCACTGCAACAAACCAAAAAAACAAAAACAAAAAAACCACATCATACTGTTAGCACCTTCAAACAAAACTGAAGCCCACAGCCACCATCCTAAAATATTATTGTGGTATTCCACTGCTCAGTATCCAACATTTGAAACACATGTTGAAAGGGGTTCTGAGGGCAGGATTTGATCTAGAGGTCCTCTGCTTGCAAACAGCTGTTCTGTCTTCAAAGCAAGTAAGCCAACAAGTGGGAGAACATGGAGAGAAAGTAGAGGGAATGCATTTGCCTTTACTTTTGTCATCTAAAAGCTGGGTATCCTTCTAAAAGCCTAGTCTTCCTTCACAGTCACTGGGAGACACTGACACCTTGAGAGGGCAATTAATCCGGCCCATTTTTAGATGGAAGGCTCGTTTTGGAGATACCCATCCGTCCAATTGACTGCAAAGGCAGCCTAGACAGCTACTTCACACTAGATACCTAATTAAAGAGGCAGTAGCATATACTTCATTAATCTAAGTTCAGAATAATGCCAGCCTGCCTTTCATTCATTCAGCCTGGCTTCCTCCAGGAGGAAGGCTTAGGCAAACCTGCCCAGGTACCTGGGCATACCTGCTGTGTGTCCATCTGTCCACACCTGCCTGGCTCCCCTAAATTCCCCATCAGCTTTCAAACCCTCTGGACAATTTCAAACAAGCCAGAAAGAGGTACTCAGAGATATTAAGTTCCTGATGTGCCATGAAATACAGGATTGGGTAGAAGGAAGATTTAATTATGTCCTCACATGGAGGAAAAAGCTGGAGCAGGGTTCAGAACTCATACAGAGTTTTATCCCAGAAAACATATCCACAGGAAACTAGACATCATTGTTCCCAGTACTCCCATAATTGTCATCAACGAATGACAAATACCATACTCAGTTTAAAGTGCTGTTACAGGGGGTATGAAATAAAAATCTGCTTCTCATCAATTCTTGATCTTAAATGCAGACTAGTTTGTTATTTTGCTCAGGAGTTTTTGCTCCCTGGTGTGTTATAAAGAGCATTATTGAAACAATAATAATAACCATAAAGTTTTGTTATGAAGGGGTGAAAATTACAGAGAGTATTAGACTTTATACTACCCTGTGTGTTGCCTTAAATTCATGGCAGCGGAGATTTCCCATTACGTTAGGGCTCTGTCTTGTCATTACCAAACACAAAATAGTTTAACGCATTTCAGTGTACTCCATGCAGTTTTATACATAAACTTCTACAGAGAAAACTTCATCCCCACAGTTGCAGTTAGTCATCAAACCATAAGTCAGTGGTGTCCCCTATGTGCAGAACCACAAGTCTCATGGACAGTCCTCCTTGACGGCAGTAGAAATTTTGGTCACTTTCAGTGATAAGATCATGCCCTAAGTTCAGTGCCACAGACTATCATGCCTAAGTACTTTACTAGTCTAATTGAGCCTTTGCACAGCTGATGAAAGTGCAGACCATTTCCTTGTAGACTCCTGAGATGACTACTGCATAAAACGTTTATTTCTGCAGTAGAAATTATCAGCAAAATTCAGGCAATCAGTAAAGGCTGAAACTGAGCTCATTCACACTTGCTTTTGGGTAAAATTAAAACCAATATTTTCTTTCATGGGCTAAAACTCCCCCTGCGTCTTACTTTTCCAACATACTTACTTTTCAGCTGTGTGAACTGTAGTCACTATTACAGTATCTTACACTATAGCTGAAGTGTCATTACCTGACTTGATAAATACGATATATACATTTGATACCCCACTGTTGCTTGAAACACCACTGTTATTTTAAACCAAGTGCAAATGGAAATATAAAAGCCTTTTTTCCCTTTGTAAAATATTAGGTACAAAACCAATGTGAAATACTGTATTTTAAAGACTAGTCACAGCTGTGCATTTGTGTATAAGTTAACATATGTGCATATTTACCACTCATACATCTTTAGCGGAAAGATTTAAACCTGTTTGAGTAGCAAATGAATAGAAATATGCCATCTTTGGGGCTCTAATACATAAGCAAATCATCATCAGGCATCAATATACAATTCTGTGTAATAAAGCCCAGTATGGGGCAAGTGTTGTGGGAATGCTTCTCTCCCTTCAAACAGCAGGTATGGCTTGCTCCCAAAATCAGAAAACAAGGATTTTGGACTGTATTACATCTGGTAAGGCATTTCTGGCATTCATAGATGGTACTAGCTCTTAACAAAAATGGACTTAAAAGTGTTTACAGACATGTTTATCCACCTATTGGTGGCATATGTGTTCTCCCTGTCAAACACATTTATTGATAACAAATGAAACTGTTAAAACTAAATGAGAAGTGAAAGCCACCACCAAACCTCTTCATACATACCTGGATCTAGGAATATTTTCTGTGCTTTCCCTCAACAAGAGGTCTGAGATCAGTGTCTCTGGGCTTGATCTCTTTCCATATCTAAAGAAAGAGAAAAAAAGTATATTTTTATATATGTCAGTTGTTAAAAATAAAGACTAAGCACTGAATCCTTAGACAAATCTTTTCAGAAAAACTGAATAGAGCAGACATAAATATGACTTTCTGGCAAGTATTTTAACTTAACTTGACTTAACCATGTGAGAAAATGTTCATTCTTCATTATTTCTTTGGATACATTTTTTCTATAATCATGTTACATGATAGTATTGAGAAACTCTGAATATTTCTCCATTTGCTGGCTGTACTGTAGGACCTTGCACCCTCCTGACGACAGCATGGAGCAAGGGAGAGAAAGTTGTGCATGATGTAACCTCCAAGCATGTCATTCCTGCCTACAAACCCAGTTCCATCATCTCATTAACTTTCTCATTGTTTCAGATGCTACTGTATAATGTATCAGAAATTATGTAAATGAGGAGTCAAATTTATCTAGTAAGTTAATAGAAAACAAAACTCAGTATGCCATATCAGCCAAGGAAATGGCCAGGATTTTTTAGGTTAGCTAGTACATTTGGGACTGCCCAACACATAGAACATTAGGTCGTAGAAACTGAGCTACCCCAAAGTAATCATCACTCTTGAACTACGTGACTATGGGAGAGAAAACTTTCTGATTCAGAGTACTTCTTTGATTAAATGGGATATCACCACCTACCTTTGTCCTATATTTAGACAGCGGCTGTCTTTCTATTTGCTTTTTTCTTTTTTTAAATTCTAGGTACTATACATTGCTCAGCAGTTAAAAGTACTGCAATTCCTGGTTCTTGGAAGGAATTTGCTCTCTTTTCCTGAGAAAACAGAAGTGACAACGAGCAGCCAACTTGACAGACACTTCATCACTATAAGGATTCATTAGCCTGAGAGTGATAACTATAGGCAAATGCTCCCATGCTTAGAAAGAATTAAGATCATGGCTGGTAGCTTGTGTATGTAATTAGTCTGAATCACTAAGTACATTAACAGATAACAGCTTTGTGAATACGCTTGAGTGAAATTGTGATTCCAGAGAAATCAAAGGTGTAATTAAGGACATATCCATTGCTATCAAGATGTTTCGCCAATGACTTGATCTAAATTTTGGGAAAAACCCACAACCTTCCCAAACTATATTTAAAAAGCTAGCAGTTTTACCTGTTGATGGCATGACTTCCTAAAAACATAATTTTTCAATCATCTGGCCTAGTGGAAGGTGTCCCTGCTCATGGCAAGGGGGTTGGAACTAGATGGTCTTTAAAGTCCCTTCCAACCTATACCATTCTATGATTCTATGATCATTTTATTCAACTTTTTGTATTTTTATATCACCTCAATCATTTTAGTATATCACCTGTGCTCCAGAAAGAAAAAGCATCAGTTTGCAAATTTTAAAGTAGATTTTTTAATCTAAGCTGACTGAAAGCAGGTATCTGAAAAGAACCAGCCAGACATAGTAAAATGCTATTACCGTAATGCAATCAAGCATGATGTTGAATCAAATACCTTGCACTCCATCACCACAAAGGGATTTCTTTCTTACTAGTTCCCTACTCTGATTAATATGGATGCTATTTGGGCTTCAACTGAGGGGGAATCTAATTTGCTGTTGTTTTAAATAAATCGATTTAACAAATCAGCAACTTGCTTCAACAGCTCACACTTGGGCAAAACTCCCACTACTCTCTCAAAAAGTTTTTTCTGAATAAGAAATGGATAGCAACCCTCTAGAGTGTAGAGATTTGGTCAAATCATGAAGAAAACTGTGTTGTGTAGATACCTTTTATACGAGTCCCTTCAGTGCCTTGGCTAGACTAGTGCTGCTACCTGTGCTGGATGGACCCACCATGTCCTAACACAGCAAAGCTGTACACAAGGTGATTGCCAATCACGACCAACTGGGCTGGCCAAGGAGCAGCTGCTCGTCCTATGTCAGATCCCTGAGCCTCCTATCTGCCCCCTAATTTTTCCACTGGGAAACAACCATGCTACAGCCATAATAAAGAGAGGCCGTGGTCAAAGTCAATCTTTTCTTACTGGAGCAAATGCCCTGGGAGATCTTTTCTCCAACTGCTTTGTGCTTTTCTCCTTGTCTACCCTGCCCAGCTCTAAGACAATGTGAACACAGAAAGCAAGGCCTTTATTTGCTGTTTGGGAAACACTTTTATCAAATATCATAGCTGTTTAAAAAAAGCAAGGCTCCAAGTTTTATGAAAATACTTAGTGAGGTTTTTGTGCTCAGCCTGAGACATCAAGGCCTTTTTTCAGGCCTGCTGGTAACCCACAACTCCAGCTGAAGTCTCAGACTCAGCAACATCTCAAAGCTTCCTCTGAAAACTTGGGTCTTGGGAGTCAAATCCCATTGATGTCCAAGGCTGACAATGAGAGCTGAGGGATCTCACAAGCATCTTGTGGGCTTGATTTGGAAAACTGCCAAAAAAACCTGAAGCTCTTAGGGTCTGCTCCCTTCCACATTAAAGAGTGTTAACATGAAGTGAGAGCATCGGTACTGCCTGTCAGACACAATTTCATGTTCTCTGCCCTGCCTGGTTCAAGCCATTTCCAGCAGGAA
>NW_010325692.1:0-2603 GCF_000700745.2 Antrostomus carolinensis | reverse complement strand
CAGGAATGGCCTCACTGTTTTGCTACAGTACAGAAGAGCCACAGATGCAAGAGCAAGCTCCAAGGGACAAAAGAAAGAAGGCCTGTTGGCAAGAGGGACTACGGGTAGTACCAAGTAACAGAACGAGGAGTGATTCAAGGAAAGATGGGCTCTGAAAAAAGCCCTGTGAACAGTGCAGTAGACGGGTATGAGGCAAGGACCGCAGGACTGTTCTGAGGACAGAGGTAGGACTAAATGAAAGACATACAGACATCTGCAGGGTGGGAGTCTGCATCTGTGTTGGTCACTTTAGGCTCTCTTTATAGTCATAAAGATCTGGCACCTAAGGAACAAGGGATTTCATCCAAAATGAGATCTGAAACAGGCCTGGTGACTTGCATCCTACAAGTATCTGTTTTCTTCAGCTAACCTCAAAGGAGTATAACGCTGATGGGCACAGATGTCTAAAGCAAAGTGAGGTGGATCTGGAAGAGAAAGATCTCAAAGGAGTGAGGGAGCAAAGCAGCCACACAGACAAAGGCTAAAGACAAGAAGAGAAAGATGGTCTGGAAGGAAGAAGCTTCAGGGGAGCTGGGGTGAAGAGCCTGTGGGTCACAGTAGCTCAGAGGCAAATGACACTCAAATTATTTGGTTAGGTCAGAAGCAGAAGCCAGGAGGATGAGCCAGAAGGTTATTCATAATCACAAAAACATCAAACAAGACTAGCCAGAAGAACCTGAGGAGAAAAAAGGCTCAATCTCATCCTTTCCCAATGTGCTCTTACTGCTCCATCTCACCAGTTCCACAGTGACCAAGCTGCAGGCACCAGGGCTGGTGAGAGGCTGAGCACAGCTTGCTCACACACCCTTCAGAGGGGCAGAGAGAGCTGCCGGACCTCCATCTCCCCCCTGTTACAGGGCTCCCAAGCAGCACCACGCAGAACAGGCAGAGGAAAAAGCTGAAATAAGACAGAAAGCTTCAAGCACATCTGCTGAAACAAATCAAATTATTTAAATTCTTAGACCAGTTCAAAATGCTTCAGGTTATTGATTTATTTTGCAAGTGACTGTATCACTACTGGAAACAGGGCACCTCCAAAGCTCACCTGAGCTTTCCAAACTGAGGCAGCAATTACTTTGTTTCTGCACTGTTAATTCACCACACAGTGGAAACTTTTTTTTTTTTTTTTTAGTTAACCTATGTAGTCAACCTTAAAATGTGTATCATGAAGTTGCCATTGTAGTGGTTTTTTTCTGCCAGCTCCCTTGTATTTCCAGGACAATTCTATTCCCTTTAAATATGAAGGAGGAAGGGGAGTGTCTAGGTGAAACTTGACAAACAAAATTGAAATTCTGCATTGTTTCATCCATCAGCAACAATCAGTTCATCAGTTTTGGTTCATTTCAGAACCCAAACCCACACAGAAGAATGAAAAGTGTCTCAGTCTCCAAGCTGTGTACTTGCACTCCGGAAATCGGGGGAAAAAAAGCTACGCAGTCAACGTTACAGCAAGCACACAGGGCATACATCAGACTACGAAAGAGAGGGTTTGTTTGGTTGGTTTGGGGGCTTTTTGTTCTTTTGTTTTTAAGTATGAGCCAGTTTTGGACAGGAACCCCCTTTGAAGTCAGAGGTGAAAGAAACAAGAAGAGATGAGAGACCAGCCTGGAGATGCCACTGCACACAAGGGAAAAGGGCAGCAGGGGCAGAACTCGAGGATCAGATTATTTTAACAGTAATCTAGACAAAAAGTTAGCTGAGCACAGACTATCACACAGAAACATGCCATACACATGAACGAGTTGTGAATATTGCTTTAAAAGTCCAGGACTGAAGAACTCTATTTCTATCAGCCTCTTCATCTACATTATGCTATTAGTGCACTGGCAGACAATGTTATGGGTTTGCTGGGAAAGCTCTCAGTTACATGATAGCCTCCTGTCTAATTTAATTCTTCAGAGTTCTAGAGGGACAAATGAAAGCCTAATTTTAGACCTCTCATCTGGTTTTGATATTAAAGAAATAGATAAATATGTCAAAGCTTTTCTGGGTCACACACTGTTCAGAGACCTCAGGGGAAACTTCTATTAATCACACACTCTAAACTGGACAGATGCTCCCAAATAAAATGATTTTTTATAATATTTGCACCTTTTTGAGACCGAGCCTTTACCACTACTTTAACAAGCACAGTCATGCCCAGAAAGCCAATTTGGAGCCAGGCAGGTTCGGGTCACGCTCCTTTCTCTTTCGGCTTGGACTTGGGTTCTTGCTTGTGATCTCAAGAGAGTTTTTGTTAGGACTAGTGGGTTTTTCAGCACTCACAGCTGCACGAAGTAGCTGGCAAACCACAAAGCATCTGGACTACTACAACCCCTCAGCAAGGCTAGAGGGGCACTTTTTCTCAGTGAAATCTTCACTAGAGTCGGCAGAAGCAGGCGAAGTGGGAAACTGATCCTACTGCCCTATCCCGCCTTCCCCAGCTCCCAGGTTTGTTAGTTTTCTCTCCCTTTTAGTGGGCTCTCCCCATGCACGCTGCCCTGTGGGTCACGCTCCTGCCTGCCAGCCTGGCTGTGCCAGGGCTAGAAAGGGCCAAGAGAGCGCGGGCAGCATCAACACCCCTG
>NW_010325691.1:0-6259 GCF_000700745.2 Antrostomus carolinensis | reverse complement strand
GGGGGAGCTGCATTTTTCAGAGGAACAGCATACAAGGTTGTTAGGCACCTCCAGGATATTCACAAGTGCCAAAGGACGGGCTGCTGACCATGTCAAAAGGAGGTGGCCATTAGAACTTTGGAAAAATCTCAGGAAGTGTTTGTCTGATCTTGGCTGGGTTTTAAACAATGACAGATCTGGTAAAAAGCAGCCCAGAATTAAATGTCTTTGGAATGGAAATATGACACAGTTGTTTGGAGGATGCTGGACTTCAGAAAGCACTTCATTAGAAGGATAAATTAGAGTCCAAGCTGGATATAGTGGTTGTTATTAAAAAACTATAACATTGTACCTGAGGAGATGGTTCTTCTTCTCTTCTCTTCTCTTCTCTTCTCTTCTCTTCTCTTCTCTTCTCTTCTCTTCTCTTCTCTTCTCTTCTCTTCTCTTCTCTTCTCTTCTCTTCTCTTCCTCCCAAGCAGCGGCCAAGTCAGTGTTAGGTCTAGAGATTCCACTGCTTCAAAGTTCCTTTTAAATAGACATGGTATACACAAGCATACATTGGAGTAGAAATCCCCTGCTCTGAAATCCAAAGTTCTTCTGCTCTGACCTGCCTTGATGTCAGTTTGGATCAGAGTTCACAGTATATACTATGATATGAAAAAATCTTAAGTTCTCTGTAGGGAGAATCTCACAAACTTATCTCTTATTAAATGACATTTAAAAAAAAAAAAAGATGGGGTTTAGAAATTTTCGGTATCTGTTAGGTGCAATCTCTGCCTTGGCTGTATGTGTGTGCAGAGCACTGCGCACCTTGTCCTTGATCTCCATACTCTTTGGCTCCATACTCACAAAAACCAGTTGATTACTGGGCAAGGGAACAACAGTTGAACCTAAATAATGAAAAAAAACCCCATTCCTCTCAATTTAGTCACTTTATTGCAGAAGAAGAAAGAGTGGACATATTATGTACCTATTTTTATGTAATTAATTAATTTTGCTATATGATATTGCCCAGGGTTCTATGACTGAAGAAACAAAGCTCTCTCTGTCTTCATCAGGAGAGAGCTGGGAGGCAGGGAAGTTGTTCATTATACAGAAAAATCAAGCCAGAGTCATGTAAAAAAAGACAGGGAACAGAGGCACAGAGCTGGGGTAGAAAAACAATGGAGTAATCACAAAAAAAGGAGTGAAGCAGGCAGACTGAAAAGTGAGCAGAAGGAAGTAAAAGGGTAAAGCCAGGAGTCACTTCTAAGTAAACCAAAAAGAGAAACCCGAAGAAGTCACAGTAAGACAACTGAAGCAGATCAGTGAGATGGTGGGATACTGTAGTCAGACTAGTGGCAAGAAATATGGAAAAAATATTAGCAAAAGGATTGGCAACCATGGCTTAAGTGAGAATCACAGAATCACAGAATGGTGGGGGTTGGAAGAGATCTCAGGAGATCATCCTGTCCAACCCCCCTGCCAAAGCAGGTTACCTACACCAGGTTGCACAGGAAAGCATCCAGGTGGGTTTTGTACATATCCAGAGGTGGAGACTCCCCCCCCTCTCTGGGCAGCCTGTCCCAGGGCTCTGGCACCCTCATAGTAAAGAGAAGATTAAATAACATCAACAAAGAAACAGACATATGAGTTAATGCTTCTGATTTCCTACCTTTTACCCATCTTGTTTGTTTTGTTTCCCCTTTCATCTGCTTGGCAGCTCATCCTGGGGAGAATCAGAGTTTTGGTTGTCCCTCTGTTGGTGCTGAGCATCTTACTTTTACTGAATCAAGATGTAGTGGGAATAAGAAAGGAAATAAAGTGAAGAACCAAATTTTCCCAAAATCCACAGGAATTAGTCACAATGTCAGCAGCCAAAATTTTAGACATTATGTTTTTTGAACTTTTCACTTGGAGCCTGTATTTTCAAAAGCAGATGTGTACGGTGTAAATACCTACACTCCCTTCATAGTTAATGAAGAAAATTAGACATTTCAGGGCTGTTGTTCCATCCAGAAGGAGACATATAAATGAGGTAAAATCCTGGCAGAGCCTATTTCTCTCTTGTAAATAAACACTAAGCCTAGGAGGGCCTGTCGATGTCTATAATACACTGAGATGAATCCTGCTGTCTGTATCTGAAGTGTCATGTGCGATAAAGCCACGAAGTAAGACTGTGAGGGAAACTAATGTGTTGGGCTGGGGGTCATTCCTTTCACACTTCTTCATCAGGCTTCATTGCTTCTCTCTCTGTTTTCTGAGATAAGTCATTTTCAAGAGTGAAAAATGAGAATCCTCCAATTTGTGAGTCATTTGAGTGCATAATATTGCTTGAGATGAGGGTTGGTTGGGAGGCCTGAGGCAAGTCTTTTCATCAGCTCTGCTGGGACTGGGAAGTGATGAAGGTGGTGGATGGAGGAACTGGCTCGAGCTGGTGGAAGGGAGTCAGACACTGAATTAGTCATGTCATGATGAGGAGTGGGAACTAAGCAGGTAAGTTATGGGTAAAAAAAAAATATGCATCATCCTTCAGTCTTCCAGATTCTTATTTCCATTTCCAAATTAAAAAAAAAAAAAAAAAATAGAACAGGCGAGCAAACTAAAAGTTCCAAAAACTTTAAAAGGCCATCCAAATTCTGACAGGGAAAAAAAATCTGCAGCACTTCAGAAAGTACTGGATATGTAAGCAGATGGTCTGTTTGCTTTCCTGAAGAATAAAAATTAAATTGATGTTTCTAAAGCAGCATCCAGGCCTTTAAAGATAATAAACAGACACGATGTCATTTGCACTGATGTGCAGAAAACTCTGGTAATGAACTGTGGGAGTAGACTGGGTCCAGTCCACCTCCTATGAACCCAAAGATGTACAGTGTTATAGGTACAGATGGCATAGGCGCCCTGAGCTGCTCCTATATGTCTCTTGTTTAGTAAATACTATATTTAATGGCCTGTCATTAACCGCTGAACATAGTAAGTTAATTTTGCATTTAAACAGTAAAACTTCAAGGAAGTTCATAATTGCATATCTTTTTACCAAAAGACAAGCCATATGCTGGGAAATTTCAAGCTGCTAATTAAACAAAACATGCCTAAGCATGTTTTTTAACAAATACTGTACATCGTTATTTAAATTCAGGACAAATACTGTTCTGAGCACTACAAATAGCTAAAATGGTGTTTAATAAGATACACCATCTGCATTTCAAATTGATGCCACCCACATTTAAATCTCTTGAATAATCCCACTGAACAGTTACTGGGGAAAAGAAAGGCATTTATGGCTCTTTCTCTGATTTCGATACCACTGTTCTCGGCAATTCTCCTTTGGTTATTAAACTCACTAGGGTAAAACTGCCAAAGTGCTAACTGCCAGCTTCCAGATTACACTAATCGAGAAGTGTACAAACCAAACTGAACTGTCCTTTAAGAGCTCTGAAAATTGAGTAATTGGAAATAAATCAAAATATATGCGGGGTTGTTTCTCTCTTCCTCCCCCTCGTTATATTTAGTTTCTCAGAGCTACTCACAAAGCTTATGACATATGGAACCCTACAGATTGTGTAACCTCCAGATAACTGCTTGGGCCATCCCTTAATCAGATGAGATGCAGCATATTGGAAGGGAATGCACAGAATAAACCTCAAAAAGGGAAAATTATGGCATTCAGGCATATAGATATTTTTCTATCTCTCTCCCCTTACCCTCCCAAGAGAATGAGTCTGAAATGCAACAGCTGTTTGGTTTAGCATCCAAACATCCACCATGTACTGGGTTTGCAGGTGTTTGGAGTCCAAAGCACATTGCCTCATCTACGCCAAGACAGCTGGTGTAAAGTCACGGGTTAATTGTTACAATTCTCCTACCAAGGAACTATAGGGGATAGTTATGACAATTAACATGGCTGAAATGTAGCCAGGGAAGGGAGGGACTTCAGCAAAGACATCTGCTGGAAAAATAAAGTCAGTACGTCCTTTTTCTAATTTTGTTTTGTTTTGTGTTTTGGGTTGGGGTTTTTTTTGGTTTTTTTCTACTTTGCAGCTGATATTTCCTTGTGGACAATTACACTCTCCCTGAGTTTATTTATCAGTACCCTGTGAAAACTATTTCCAGTGAAAGCTGTGAGATTGTCTTAAAACCTGTGAGAGCTTGGAAATACAGTCAAGACTTCCATTCTACCTGGTTGGATCCAAAATATATTGAACTACACCTGGAAGATTAAGCCAGAGCTGGCCCTGACACCATAAATACTGAAGTAAAGCAGCAGCTCACGGCTTCTGTCTTTCAGCATTAACTGAATTTACTTTTTTTGTGATTTAGAAGGGTGACATGAAGATGAAATGTATCATTTATATTTGTGATATGAAAGGCTCTAAAATTTCTGCGCAGAAAATTTCTCTGTACTCTAAAATTTCTGTGCCTCTCTTACAGCCTCTGTGGTGGCAAAGGGACAGTAAGTTTTCACAGGCATATGGCCTGTTAGGGATACAACCACCAGGTCAGTTGTTTTACTTCATACCTTCTTTTTAATCTAATCCCTTAGCAATGAGTCCTCCACAACACACTATGTCTTCCACAATGGTGAGGATAAATCAAATGGGCCTCTATAGTAAAAAACACCCCCTGGCTTGAATCTTTGACCCAGCAGCCCTGATGCTTGGAATTGCAGCAGATTTTATGAGATTTGAAGTAATAAATCCATTAAAACTTTCTAAATCCATTCTTGCAGCATTTATTTCTTTCATATCACCTTCTAAATACAACTACTTGCTGGGGCTCTCAGTTTCTTTACGTAAGCTTTTAATGCCTTTTTCTGCTAACCACTCTGAATCACAACAGCTCAATAGGATCCTTTAAAGTCCACAAAACTTATCTGTGATTGTCCTGGTTTCATCTGGGATAGAGTTAATTTTCTTCCTAGTAGCTGATGTAGTACTGTGGTTTCGATTTAGGATGAGAAGAGTGTTGATAACAAAATATGTTTTAGTTGTTATCAAGTAGAGCTTACACTAAATCAAGGACTTCTCTCTCCATGGTGGTGGATGAGAAGCTCAGCATGAGCCGGCAATGTGTACTTGCAGCCCAGAAGGCCAATAACCGTATCCCGGGCTGTATCAAGAGGAGCATGGCCAGCAGGTTGAGGGGGGTGATTCTCCCCCTCTACTCTGCTCTCGTAAGGCCCCACCTGAAGTACTGCATTCAGTTCTTGAGCCCCCAACACAAAAGAGACACGGAGCAGCTAGAACAAGTCCAGAGGAGGCCACCAGGATGATCTGAGGGCTGGAGCACCTCTCCTATGAGGACAGGCTGAGAGAGTTGGGGCTGTTCAGCCCGGAGAAGAGAAGGCTCCAGGGAGATCTTATAGCGGCCTCCCAATACCTGAAGGGCCTACAAGAAAGCTGGGGAAGGACTTTTCATAAGAGCAGTTAATGACAAAACAAGGGGAAATGGGTTTAAGCTGAAAGAGGGGAGGTTTAGATTAGATATTAGGAAGAAGTTCTTCACTGTGAGGGTGGTCAGACACTGGAACAGGTTGCCCAAGGAAGTTGTGGATGCCTCCTCCCTGGAAGTGTTTGCGTCCAAGTTGGATGAGGCTTTGAGCAACCTGGTCTAGTGGAAGGGGTCCCTGCTGATGGCAGTGGGGTTGGAACTAGATGACCTTTAAGGTCCCTTCCAACCTAAACCATTCTATGATTTGATGATTCTATGATTCAGCTTCTCACACCATCCCACCAATGTGTAGGCTGGGGGTGTCCAAGAAGTTGAGAGGGGACACCGCTGGGACAGCCGACCCCAACTGACCAGAGGGATATTCCATATCATATGACGTTTTGCTCAGCAGCTAAAACTGGGGGAAAAAGGAAGGGGGAGACATTCCTAGTGATGGTGTTTGTCTTCCCAAGTAACTGTTATGTGTGATGGAGCCCTGCTTTCTTGGAGATAGCTGGATATCTGCCTGATGATGGGAAGCAGTGAATAAATTCCTTGTTTTGCTTTGCTTGAGTGCACGGCTTTTGCTTTACCTGTTAAACTGTCTTTATCTCAAACCACAAGTTTGCTCACTTTTACCCTTTAAATTCTCTCTCCCTTTCCTCACAGGAGGGAGTGAGTAAGTGGCTGTGTGGTGCTTAGTTGCCACCTGGGGTTAAAACCTGACAGAGATGTGTATTTTAAAGAGCTGAAACCACTTTTTAACCAAAAAAAAAAAAAAAAACCAAAAAACCAAACCAAAAAACCCAAACCCAAAGAAAACCAAAACCCAAAGAAAATGGGATGTGGTCTATCTAGATTTCAGTAAGGC
>NW_010325690.1:0-459 GCF_000700745.2 Antrostomus carolinensis | reverse complement strand
AGACAGCTTGTTAATTGTTATAAGTGTCATTATTCCAAGTGGAAGGACTAAGAACTGAAAAGGTATATTTGAAGTGAGAAGTATGAATAGCAGAGGGAGAGTTGCCACTCAGGGCACAGTATCACACTGAAAATACTGGAGCAATTCTGATACAAAATAAGGAGAAAGACTGCATGAAATCTGAGAAATGTTTTTCATCAGGGCCATGCAAAGTCAGGCCTATGGTTAACGTGAGCCATATTTATATTTATTCTGGAAAGTGTAAAATTTTCACAAAATTAAAAAAAAAAAATTAAAAAGAAAAAAGAAAAAGAAATAAGAAATAGTACTTAAATAAATAGCAAATACTGATAATTGCTGGTAATCCATATGCAGAAATTTGTTCTAAAAGCCTGTTTTGTTTTCTTTTGTTTTTTTTTGTAATAATGTTTTAAAAAGATTGACCAGGCTCCAGGCTAG
>NW_010325689.1:1262-3098 GCF_000700745.2 Antrostomus carolinensis | reverse complement strand
TTATTATTATCATCATCATCGTTATCATCTGGTATTAGAGGATGTAAGATTTCAGCAGTGCTAAAAGAGTAGATTTTTGGGGTTTAGTGTTTAAAAAATAATTGAATAAGAATAATTGAAACAGAATAGAGAAGAAATATTTAGAAAGATTAGTTAAAAAAACCCAAAACAAAACAAACACCCAAGAAAACTGTGAAGTCTGAATAGTGATGAGAATTATTTCCAGAAGGAAATCTATTCATGTAAACTTTGCCAGATATACCAAATATGAAAATATACCAAATATGAAAATATACCAAATATCAAAATATACCAAATATCAAAACATACCAAATTAATTACAAATATGCTATTGTGTTTTCAGGCAGATTTTTGTGTTTTGCCCGACAATATGATATAAAAATTTAAATTAATACCTAAAACTTATAAAATTTGAATATTAATTTGATTACCTAATGGCAAGTTCCATATTCTGACGATTAGCTTGGAATTTAATTACCAAATGCAAAATTAATTTTGACACTGTAGTGTGGAAAAACAGAATAATAACATTTCAGTTGTTATAAAGTGATCGAGAAATATCACGTGAAGCACAACAAATTTACTAGTTATCTGTTACAGGATGGAGAAAAATAAATCAGCTTTGTGCTCCATCAAGCAGGGATCTGTCTCAGTGCTTTGTAACCATGTGAACTTTTAATTAAGACGTTCCCACAGAATAGCAAATGCCATCCTGCTCCGCTGCGGAGACACCGTCAGTAACACCCAACAGCTTCAGGAAGGGCTGGAGGAGGATAAAACAAGTTCAGAAATGTTTTCTACAACACAGGAGAAAGTGAGTGTAGGATTTATTCCTTCTGTGGAAAGAAGTTTGTTTCTATTGCAATCAAATAAACTCTCTTAAGAAATGCTTATTAGAGATGAGTGTTCAGATCATAGAATCCCAGAATGGTTTGGGTTGGAAGGGACCTTAAAGATCATCCAGTTCCAGCCCCCCTGCCAGCAGCAGGGACACCTTCCACTAGACCAGGTTGCTCAAAGCCTCATCCAACCTGGCCTTAAACACTTCCAGGGAGGGGGCATCCACCAATTAAGAGCTCTAATAAGTTGGAAGAAGTTGTTTTGTAGTTCCTCACCTTCTGAAATTCCTTAAATGCTAATTTATCCTAATATATAATGTTAAATTACATTAAATGTAAATATTTTCAATTGTTGGGCTTTTGACGGGCCGGTCAGTGTCACCTCAGTGCCAAGCAAGATGATGGAGCAGATACTTCTAGATACTATGCTAAGGCACATGGAGAATGGGAAGGTGATTGGTGACAACCAGCATAGCTTCACCAAGGGCAAGTCATGCCTGACCAATCTGGTGACCTTTTATGATGGGGTTACAACATTGGTGGATAAGGCTAAAGCAACTGATGTCATCTACCTGGACTTGTGCAAGGCGTTTGACACTGTCCCTCATGACATCCTTGTCTCTAAATTTGAGACATGTGGGTTTGGTGGATGGACCACTCGGTGGATAAAGAACTGGCTGTGGTCAACACAAGTGTTTGTGGCCAGGCTGGATGAGGCTTTGAGCAACCTGGTCTAGTGGAAGGTGTCCCTGCTGCTGGCAGGGGGGTTGGAACTGGATGAGCTTTAAGGTCCCTTCCAACCCAAACCAGTCTGGGATTCTATGATTTTTCAAAATATTAAATATTCAAAAATATAATTCTCATGAATTGTATTATTTAAAAAACCCTTAAATATATTTATGGTTTATTTTGAGTCTCCATCTCTGGAGATGTTCCAAACCCACCTGGACGCTTTCTTGAGCAACCTGGTGTCGGG
>NW_010325689.1:696-1231 GCF_000700745.2 Antrostomus carolinensis | reverse complement strand
GGGAACCTACTTTGGCAGGGGGGTTGGACTGGATGATCTCCTGAGGTCCCTTCCAACCCCCACCATCCTGGGATTCTGTGATTTATAAATATAAATTCCAAGTAACACAACAATGATGAGAGAACCGTAATTTTACAATCCCAGGCTCTGTGGTTGACTCGGTAAAGTCTGAAATACCATTTTCAGCAACGGTCTGTCTCTGAAACAAGAGAGAGAGGTTGCTAACCAGCCTGCGTTTGACCCTGATGTTCCCATACGCTGTCTTTTGAACTCCTCCAATATTTCACTGCTTTTTGAACTAGTTCAAAGTCACTTCAAAGCAGAGAAATATATTAAGGTTACAAAGTATGAGCCTTTTAGCAAAGTTATTACCTTAACCTACACTAACTGGAGTTAGGATAAGAGATGCCAAGAGATGCCAAGTCTATATTCCTTCATCAGGTCAAGAGAGGTTCTCCTCCCCCTCTACTCTGCCCTGGTGAGGCCACATCTGGAATATTGTGTCCAGTTCTGGGCCCCTCAGTTCAGGAAGGAC
>NW_010325689.1:0-298 GCF_000700745.2 Antrostomus carolinensis | reverse complement strand
TGGCAGGGGGGTTGGACTGGATGATCTTTCAAGGTCCCTTCCAATCCCCAACATTCTGTGATTCTGTGATCCCAACTACTAAATTACTCCAAATTACGTATTCCTCGGTATTCTGAATTTCTTTGAAACTTCACTTTTTGCCAAAGCATCTGAAATTCAGCTGTGCCGCGTGTTATCGAGGGACGGTTACGCAAGTGAGTTGGTCTGTAGTGAGTGGTGCTTGCCTGGGAGCAAAAAGTATCTTCAGCACGGAGCCTGACTCTGTGGGGCAGAGAGGGGGTTAGTTGTCTGCAGAGTT
>NW_010325688.1:49366-55659 GCF_000700745.2 Antrostomus carolinensis | reverse complement strand
CAGGGATGCCCCGGCCCAGGGGGATTAAGGGATTGCAGGGCTCGGGGAGCCGTGGGAGGGGGCCACGGTTCCTGGAAGGGCAGCAAAGCCCTGGACCCTACAAGGGCACCGAGCAGAGCTGGCCGAGCATTGGCTGAGCCAGGCAGGACCGGGCAGCTGGCAAAAAGGCAGGGAAAAGGTGACATCCTTGCTTGCCAGGCCAAAGGGGAGGGAGGGGGCTGCAGAGGCACCCCTGTCTGCCCCGTCCCACCATGGCCTCAGCTTGCTCTGCCCTTGGAGCTTGGGGACAGAGTGAGCCCCATGTCCTGTATCCCCAACTCCAAGCCACATCCCCAGCAAGTGGAGAAAAGGTGCCAAGAAGCCTTTCCCCAACTGGTGCTGGGGGGACAGGGCACCCTAGGGACAGTGCCAGCCTCACAGCGATCACCCTGCACCCCTGGCCCCAGACCCTGGTGCTCGCTCAGCCCTGGCCCAGCAAGAAGCTCCACACAGGGACAGTGAGGCCGAGCTCCAGGGGATCTGGCTCTCTCCACACCCCCTTGCTCACAGCCCCACTGCTCCCCACAGCCAGGCAGGCTGGAGGGAGCCCACAGAGAACTTTGTGTCACACTTTCTTGCCACAACAGGGGACACGATGGAGCAAAACCAACTCACCTGAGCCGGGCTGTTCCCCACAGCAGAGATCCACGTGGGCTGCAGTTATTCAGTGCTTGGATTTGGCTCCTTGGCCAACCATGGTGGGTCTGGTCCAACGTCCCTACTAAAATCTGACATCCTTCTTGGAGCTTAAACCCCAGGACCCTCCCCACAGCTCCTGCCCGCAGCGTCCCAACAGTTTTACAGACACAACCCCTGGCACCTTCCCTGCAACTGCAGCAGGAGCTGGGAGAGCATCTGCTTGGGGACACAGCTCCTCAGCCCCTGCACAGGAGATAATTGAGACAGGATGGGTCCAGCTATGGTTCTGGCAGGGGACATGAGTGAAGAACCTCAACCTGAGCTCTGAGAGCAGCCCCGATCATTTATCACCCCCAGCCCTGATCCCAAACAGGAGGCAGCACGCCCACGTCATCTTCAAAATAAACCTTTATTCATTCGGTAACAAGAACATTGAATCTGCACATCAGTGCACAAGTTCACATTTAAAAACAGCTGAGCACATCGGCCATAAAGTCTTTAGGGGGAAAGGGGACGATCCCAGCCACCGAGGAAGAGCCAGGAGGGGCAGAGAGAAGTGTCCCCTCCCTGGTTTGAATCTCCACGTCCCCGAGACCTTGTGCTCCAGCACACGGTGTGGCTGCAATGCCCGGCCCCGGGGGGATCCCTACACACCAGCGCACCCACGTCACATCTCCTTAAAGGAAAATAAAAGGCACTGGCACCTTCTTTCGTGCCAACAGAGATGTCTGCAGCGCGGGTGGGCTGCTGGCACCTCTGGCAGCACTGCTGGAGGGTGACCGAGGGCCCTCTGCCCAGCCCGGACCCCTCCTGCACCAGGCCAGCGCCCACCTCTGCCCCACACCAGCAAGGGCTTGGGGGTCCCTCCCTTAGGGAGAAGTCTGGGGGGTCTGTGTGGAGCCAGGAGCAATGAAGGGAGGATGCACGGCGACGGGAGCCAGGGATCGGCAGCGCCCACACGGATCCCAATGGCTCACTCATCCCAGCAGGTCCCCAGCAGCAGCTGGAGCTGGGGTGGGACACCCTTGCCAAGGGATGTGGAACTAATCCCTGTCCCCATTAACATCCAAGTGAGCCAGAAGCAACGTCACCTCCTGACTCTCCTGCCACCCGCTGGGACCGTGTCCTCAGGAAAGGGCCAAAAAGGGGAGAGATTTGTACAGGTCACAACTTCTCGAGCAGACCGGACACACGCACACACACGCACACACACCATCGAGTGCAACAGAACGCAGTGTCAAAACCAGATTCACACACACGCTATCCGTTTGTGCAAGGCTCACAGGTTACAGTACAGCCGGAGACGGGGCGGGCGAGGGGGAGGCGATGGCTGAGATATTGTACATGAGTCCGTGTAAACAATGAAGCGTCCTCTGAGGGGGCTTCGCAAGAGACCGAAAGAACAGCTCCTTTGTACAAAAATGCCCTTAAAACAACACGTTTCTCCTAAAACCCCTCTAATCAGCAAGGCGTGTCAGCTGCTCAGCACCCTGGAGGTGCTACTCCCCATGGTGCTCGGTGGGTCACAAGAAGCTCTCATAGGGTGGCCACACAGACCAGGAGTAAGTCACCGTTCACCCATGAGCCACCAGCATGGAGAAGGAACAACCATCCCCAGGCAGAGACCTCTGATGCCAAGGGCTTGGTGGCTTCATTGGCCAGACACTGGCCAAGTTGGATCCATGGCCCCCAGAGAGCTGCATGCAATGTGCCCCTCCAGCCTGCTCCCCTGTCTGCTGTCCAGGTCAGAGCCTCCAGACCTCCAAGGCCTTCCAACTCTGCAAGAGAACCACCTACCCCGACTCCCTCTGCCTGTCCATAGGCTTCCCAGAGAAAAAACAGTTTGCTGGGCCAGAGCTGAGGACAAGGGGACAGCAAAGCACCTCCCTGTGATGGGCTCTGCCCCTTCACTGCCCTCCCCAGATGAAGCACCCAGATAGCAGCGGAGTATTGGAAGGAAGCAGCAGGTCTGGTCTGCGTGGAAGAGCCTTCCTACAGGACATTTCTCCTGAGATGAAGCTGGGCAAAGAAACCTCATTCCCTTCCTCCTCCTCTCTTCTCAAGGGAAGAAATTCTACACAGTGCTTTCTCCTCCCAAGCAGATCCTTGTCACCAGGACACATTGCCAGTCAAGCTCCTTCCAACGCAGGGCAGGCTTGGTGGCCCCCTGTCCCTTCAGCCTGTGGAGGGGCAGGCAGACATGTCCTTGGGTCAGGAATGGTGGGGGGGGCAAGGACTGAAATTGTCCTTCACAAGATGATATGAGCCACTTGGCCTTTCCACACTGCCCGCCCAGCTCTGAAGCCAGCTGGAGCTGGCCAGGAGAAGCCAAATGTCTTTCAGTGTCCCAAAGAAATATCTGGCCTCCTGGGCCAGGGACTTGGGTGACTTCTAGTGACCGCAATGGCCTGGGATGACGTGCTATCTGACCCAAGACAGGGCCCTGCTGGGCTACTTCGGGCTGCGCTCCAGCCTGCAGCTAGCACGGGTGACAGCCGCCCAGGAGAGCTCGAGCTCCTCGGAAGGGGAGGGATGAAGTGCACGTTGCTGCTGGAGAAGGACAGACACGCTCACGGCCCCGTGCCCAGGCTGCAGGCAGGCAGGCTCTGCAAGGCAGTGCGGGAGGATCCCTGGGAGCTAGAGGAGGCCAGTGAGGTGGCAGTTCTTTGCAAACTACCCTCTGTCACCGCTGTGGGCAAGCAGGGTGTCACAGACACCCCGTCCCAGGGCAGACACGTGCTGCTTCCCCACGCTCCGCAGCTCTCCGCTGCCACGCGCTCCTCTCCAGCTCAAGATGAGCTTGTCCCATCGCAGCCTGCAAGGCTCTGCAGCACCAGCGCTGCTTTCTAGGCACGGCCGTGTCTGCTGCTCCTCCCACACCGCATCCTCTCCGTGCTGGGCTTTCAGCAGCTGGAGCCATTCTGCATCTCCTCTCTGCTTTGCTCCTCCCCAGAGGGCAGGTCTGGGCCAGAGCCAAGCACCAGCTCAGGCCCGCTCTTCTGCCACAGACCTGCCACCGCAGACATGACCCAGAGCTCTCCTGCCACGGCCAAGCACCCTTCTCCCTGCTCTCACAGCACACGTACAATTTGCTGATATGCACGGCTGGAAATGAGGAGCTTTGCTTCAGCAAAAATGCTCGGGAAGTGTAAAATCAATTCACTGAGATTTGGAGCAGACACTTCAAACACAAGTTCTCCGGGGAAGCAAGAACCTGCAGAATGGCTCGGAGCAGCCAACAGCTTTCCATGTCCAACTGGCACTTCTGAAACCCAGCTTCAGCGGGGAGGGAGACGGGCAGATACACAGTCCCCCTCCCACCGCGGGGTAAGGGGGGTTCACGCAGGACTGGAGGAGAAGGAATACGTTTGGCAAAGGCTGGCACCGAGGCTCACTTCTGGAATGGGAAGACAGCTTACAACATCAAATCCACTCCCGTTTCTGTGCAGATTAAAATGAACAGCACTGAGTTTGAGTAAGGTGGTTTTGTTTTCCAGTTTACAGAATGCAGTCTTGCCCCTTTTTTTAAAAAAAAAACCAAACAAAAACATAGAAATGACCAAAAAAATTTCTCTATAAATACCATATATACAATTTAGGCAAAAACAAAACCAAAAAACTTCCAGAAAAGACCTTCCCTCCAGGTGGAGTGTTCAGAGTGACAGCAGAGAGGACAAAGCTTTGCATTCAGTAGGGGCAAGACATCGTGTAACAATTCTAACAGCCTCCAGGTTTGGGAGGGACCAGAAGTGCCCGTGAGCATGGCAGAGGGGAGAGGAAATCTCAGGCAGCACGAGACAAGAACAGTTTTGGGGCAGAGGGGAGGCAGGAGGAGGGCAGAGGACAGATGATATGGCCATGAACTTGGAAGGCCCACAGCAGTATTCAAGTAATGGGAGGGTTAAAACCCTAACGAGGCGTTTGTTTTAAAAGAACACGCTGGCTTTTCGGGCTCTTCTCCTCTCACCCACTGGTTTGGGGCAGCTAAGGAGAGGAGAGGTGAGCTGGGGGGCTGATGGAGGAGCTCTGCTCCACCTCACCACAAAATGGGGGGGGCTCTGCATGACTCCCACCAGGGGCTCGGTGCCAGGCTGCCCAGGGTCTTCAGAGCCCATCTGTTGGGAGGATTTACCCCTGTCCTGAAGCAGCTTTGTGAGTGATCTGCCAGCATCACAGAGTTCCAGTTTGGAGAAATAAAAGAAAGGCCAAATGAAGGGACCTTGGCACAGCCTTCACATTTATGGGGGCTCTCACCCCAACAATTGCCCAGCACCATTTCAAGACATGGGGAGAATTCAAGTTGGGAGCTAGGATCTGGTTCTAAGCAAAACTCCACCTTGCTGAAGCAAGCCAACGTGGATTTTCACATGACAAAGGTGTTCTTTTAAAACAAACCACCACCACCAACAAAAAAAAGAACGTTATGAGGTTATCTGAGTTAAAAAGCTTAAAAAAAACCCAAACAGTCCTGCAGTCAGAGTCACACACAGAAGAACCAACCCACACCTACATGCGCCAGGAACAGTAAAATGACAATATATATAAAATTAACCAATAAAGTGCATGTTCCTTATATTACACCTGCCCCTTGTGTGAACGCAACACCACGGGTTGGGGGTAAGAAATCACAGCCGAGGGCTCAGGATCACATAGTGTTGTAGAGGGGATTGGTTGTCCGCTTTTTATCATTGGTCTTTTTGAGCCTCCTCAGAGGGTGAGTTCTCCCGTGCTGCTGCCGGGGTGCGACAGCCAGACCTCGAGCTGGAGACAAGGAGTCCAAGACCTGCACCTGGAGCAGCGGAGGACCCTCCTCGGAGGTAGTCCACGTCGGATCCGTGCTGGAAAACAAATTTTGCTGGCTGGAGCCACACTCTTTGGCGTACTGAGCCAGCGGCCGCTCCACCGGCTTGCTCTGTGCAATGCACTCGGCTGTTCTGAGCTGTTCCACAAAATGCTTGGCAGGCTCTGGGGAGGAAAGGCGATGCTTTCCACACGTGTTTTCCGAGTCCCTCTCCAACCTCCCCCCGCAAAAGCCTCGACCGAGGGCAACGCAGGTGAGAAGCACCGGGTTGGCATCCGAAGAAGCCGACTCCCTCTCGGATAAGTCGTCCTTGGAGAGGTCCAGGCAGTCCAGTTTGGCCAAGGATGCTGAGCGTTTCATGTGGGAGGGTGTGGTGAGCCCCGCGTGCCGGATTCGAGCCTCTATTTCCTTGGCTCGTTGCTTGACCAGCCCGGGGCTGTTGCTGCGCTCCTCCACGCTGTGGCTGCTGGAGCTGTGGGGGAGGCTGTAACACAGGAATGAGATGTCCAGAAGGTCCATGTTTTCAGCGTGTTGGCTGGTGAAGTCCTCACCACTCAGCTGCCTCGAGGTGCCAGCACCCCCCCTGCAGAGAGGCTTGGGGCTGTCCCTGAATGGGAGAGTCACATCTCCCTCAATGCCACACGGTGTGACCACCTCATCGTCTGTACCTGTGCTCTGCTCAGTGACGCCTTCCAGGTGAATTACGTAGGGGTAAGAAGAGTGATCTAAGCTGAGTGAAGGCGTAGAGGTCACCTGGGTAGAGGGAGAAGCAGCACCGAGGTGAACAGGTAACCCACCACCTTCCTGGCTGGGG
>NW_010325688.1:19525-49344 GCF_000700745.2 Antrostomus carolinensis | reverse complement strand
GTGCTCCGGCAGCGAGAGATTTACCAGCGTCAGAGCTCTGGGACAGGTTGGTGCCTTCTCCGAGCACAACGAAGGGTTCAAGTTTTCATCTAAAGACGGGATGGCCACAGCCAGCCCGTCCTGCTCACAGCTTGTGTCAGGGAGCTCTGCAGATTTGACTGCGGGAGTGTATTCGATGATTTCAATTCTCTTTGGGAGGAGGGAGGGCAGGGTTGGCTCCTCCGTCCCATCAAATGAGACCACTGTCCTGTGCTCTTGTGTCGTTCCCTCCTGCCCCGGGCTGGGCTCTGCAGGCAGGGACTCCTGCGCAGGGGAGGCGAGGGATGCAGGCAGGTGGCTGCCTGCAGGCAGCTCTGCCCCGGGAGGCAGCAGCAGCTCCTCAGCACCTGGACCCTGCACCTTCTCACCCTCCGGAGCCAGCTCCAGGGGCGGCTCCTCGCTCTTCCCCCGCGGCAGGAGCTCGGCAGCAGGAGAGTCGTTCCTGGAGTTCTTGCGGGTGGGTAAGCTGCAGACCGGGGACGTGTGCTGGTGCTCCTGCTCCTGTCTCAAGCGCTCCTCAAACTCCAGGGTGGCTCGCCGGACAGAGCCAGGGCACCACTTGGGCTCAGGGTTGATGGAGCCACGAGGCTCTTGCTGCTCCCCCCCAGGGCTGCTTTCCTCCAGGTCTGATTTACCAGAAGATGGCTGCAGGGAGGGAGCAGCTTCTTGCTCAGCTTGCAGAGGGTCCTTCTCCTTGTCCTGGTGTCCAGCACAGGCTCCTTCGCTCTGTTCCACCCTTTCCGATGCCCAAATCGCCTCCACTGGCAGGTCATGCACCGTGTTCCTCTTTGGTGTCTGGGTGAGGTTGGCTGAACCCTCTTTCTGCTGAGCTGGTCCTGCTCCCTGGTTGATTGACTCAATCTCTGTGATAATTTCCTTCACAGAAATGGCATTTTCTGAGTGGGATCTCGTGAGATGGCCTGTGCTAGGCAGCTCAGGGACCTCCTGCAACACAGAAACAGAAGATTTACAAAGTGGATCAGCTGCAAATGGCAGCAGCTTAAAGGAAGTAAGGGTGCACATCCCCAAAGGAAGAAAAAAAGTGCATCTGTCAGTGTGTGGGGATAGATACAAGTGCTGTGATCACTAATGTAGAAGCATTATTGTCTCTGGGACCAAATTTAACATATTCCAGGCTGGATTTTCACCTAGACTAAGATTTAAGAACTGTTATTTAATAGTCACGAATTCCAAGAGAAATTTATTAAAAAAACCAACCAACCAAATAAAAACCAACCAACCAAACAAAACCCCCACAAACTAGGTTAAAGAAAAGTCCAGTCAACAACAACAACAAATCCTAATGCTGCTAAAAGTGCAGTTTTGAACTGAAAACATGAAAAGATTCTGCTCATGTACAGGAGCAAACAGAAGTACAGCATAAAGAATGATGGAGCGCTGAAATGCTCTGGTTTCCCTGGAGGAGAATCCCCCATCCACACAGATGCTCCTTCTGCCAGAATCACTGGGGAGAGCGTTGGCCTATTCTATTTGGAAAAGCCTTATTGCCTCGCATGGAGATGGAAGAGATTCAAGCAATGCAGCGTGGAATTTAAATAAGAGAGGCTCCCAGAAAATGACAGTCCCGGACATCATCAATCCCTGTGAGGGCCCTGGAGGGTGGAAAGCAATTATAAGAGAAAGGTACCTCAATTCAGAGGTTACTACATTTTGTCAGGAACATCTCTCTACCCAGGATGTGTCTGATTCCATCACCCCAGGTCTGGACAGGCTCATTCTCTTCCTCCAGCAGTGGACTGATTTATTATCCCCACACTGGTGTTTCCCACCCAGGGAAAGGTGCCAGTTTTGTCCCATTCTTTGGTGGATTTCTCAAGTCAGATAAATATCCGTGTGGGTTTGGGAAGCTGGCTGGCCTCATCTGTTCAGGGTTCAGCTGCATTAGTGGGTCAAGTCCCACCTATCTGCTCTCCTGATGCAAAACTCAAAAATAAGTTTCTCATGAGAACAGCACAGCAGGTCAGGTCAAGGTCGACTCAGCCAGTGCCCTGCCACTGCCAGCAAACAAATGTTTAAGGAAAAAGCACAGAAAAGGGCAAGTATCTAAAAGTAAAGAAAAGGGGAAGCATCAGCAATCCCTCCCCAAACAGCTACCCTGTTCAGTGAAAACCAGGACCAGAACATCCCCTGTGCACAGCAACCTCACAGCAGAACTACCCGCTGATAGACTCGAGCAGCAGTTCCTAAAGAAACAAGCAAGTTATTTTAACCTTTTGTTGTTCTTCATCTGTGGAAGAGTCATCTGATGCCTGAGGAGAGTTTCCAGAGCTGTTCCTCTGAGCACCTGCGCCGCCATCCGCAGCAGGCAGCACTTCCAGCACCGGCACCCTGGAGACCCCGTTCCTTCCACTTCCTTGCTCCTCCGTCCTGGAATGGGAGCAGGTGCGTGAGCGGCTCTCCTGAGAAAGCTCCACAAATTTCTCCAGAGCGCTGAAGAAATCAATCCTGTCTGTACTGAGGTCTGTCACCTCAGCCTGGGGATTCTGTTGGAGACTTGGGGAATTTTGGTTTGGGGATTGGGGAAAGTCTTTTAAGCAGGAAGTGAATTCTTCCATGGGAACCAAGTGTACGTTCATATCAGGCTTAAGGGCGTCTTTTTCTAGATCGTCCACTGTCAAATCAGGAAACTCTGTTATTTCCAAGGGGTGCTGGAGTTGCATTAAGGCCTCAGAAGCATGGCAGTTATCAGGGGGAACAGAGTCTACACAGCATCCTGCTGTACAGCCATTGATATTGTTCAGGTTCAGCTTGTCCTCCATCTGCTCAGTGTGGAAGTCTCGACATGTAAACTCTAAGTGGATCCTTCTCTCCTTCACACACATCTCCTCAATCATGTTTGCATCCTCTGGGACCTGCTGCTCCCTTTCTTGCTCAGCTGAGTAGATGGGAGACATTGGCTGCTGGTTGTCGTTGGTCTTTGCCTCTGAGATCTGGTCAGCCGAGGTGGTGATCTCCTTTTTGTTCAGCTCCAGCCCTGACTTGCAGATGGGCTCGTGATGGTCTGAGAGGTCACTGTCTGAGTGCGAGCGCCACAGTTTATTATGCCGCTGTTTGCTGCGGGGAAGAAAAGCAAATGAAAACACTGAGTAGTTTTCACATACCAGAGCCCAACCCACCTTGTTGTAAGAGGATGCAACAGCTATGAAAAACCGTGCCAGATATTGGAGTCATTGACCACAAACTGCAGCTTCACCTAAACAGCTCAAGGCCAAACCTGCTGCTGGAGAAGATGATCCAGTGACAAGCCACTTTCCAGCAGTTAAATCCCACGGCACCGTTCTGCTCCACACACACGTATTTCCCAGCAGTACTTTATCAGTCTACTCAACAAATGCAATGTTTATTTGACTAGAGAATTTGGTCCTTTCTCAGCCAGTAAGCACTCTTCCATTTGCTAGCAGGTGAGCAATGACCAGAAGAGACAGTCACTAGTCCTGGACATGAGTGGATGGTGGACACTGAATTAAGTGGTTCCTTCTTTGAGTATCTTCAGTGATCAGTAACTGGGATCTGCTAACCAAGGGGGTAGGGTGGGGTGAGTAACTGTGGGTGTGTGTAAAACATGGAAGACATCCTCAACAGTCACCAAGCAGCCCAAAACACCACCTGCCTTTCACAGGAAGGAAGCTCAAGAGTTCTCCACCTCTTGGAAAGCCCCTTTAGGAAGGTCTGAGCAGTCACGAGGCCAAGCAACTGCCAGCAGCATTGCATCACCTTCCTCATCTCCACCTGCCAAAAAACCCAGCCTGTGCCCCTGGGCTTACAGAGAGGAAGGGAGACAACTTCTCCCAGTGAAACCACACCAGCTAGACATGTCTACAAGGGCTTTGCTGAGTGACCATGGCTACAGGGCTGTGCTTCCACCGTTTGCCCCTAGGAGGAGAGCAGATACCACAGAAAGGACCTTGGACCTGCAGGAGACCTTGCAAAACCTCTCCAGTCCCTTGCTAGTGTGAGCAGGCGCTCCCAGACACATCCATTGGCTGCAGTAAGTTAATTAGAGATGCTATTAGACTAATTACAATGTACCAGTTTAGTTGTGGGTGCCTGACAGCTAGGGAAAATAATCCATCACAGATTTAACTTTCCAATCCCATCATCAGCTACAAACTTCACATATGACACAGGGCAGAACCAGGTCCTCTCAGAGGAGAGAAGGGTCAAGATGAGAGGCCAAAAGGCATTGCCCTGGGGTGCACGTGCTCTGTCTCTAATGGGTTTTGGAGCAAAGTCTGACAATGGCAGCAGAACCAGGCTTGTCTGTGAGGCAGGTTGTTGCTGAGGCTCTGTATGGGATGCCAAAGATTTCCCACATCTCTGCTGATGGAACCTGTAGAGAAGTTGTTGATGTTTTCTGAGAGCACTTCCCACCCCGGCGCTTCAGTGCTCACATCCAGCACTCTGATTTTGAAAGTCAAAATTACCCTCACGCATGAACAAACCCAACTTGTTTAGCACAGCTTTGATCTGAGAATCAAAACAGACACCAACAACCGCTGGGAGAGGTGTATTGTATTCACTTTCTATCCCACACTTCCTCCAGTCTTACAACCTGCCAGAGGTGCTAAAAGCAGGGTCAGAGAACAGGAGCCCAGGTCCCTTCCTAGAGCCCACAGACACTTCTTGACCTTCCTGAGCAGCGTTCCCAGCGCTGGGGAGAACAGCCCACAATAGCCCAGGCATTCAGTGTGCCAGGCACAATGTCTGGGGGCAGCACCAGGGCTGGCCAGCTTGTGTCCACACCAGCCTTGGACTGGGAGCCCCCCACACCTCCCACCATGCTGTAGCCAGCTCTCCAGGCTCCAGTATAAAACTACTACTGTTGATTCCAAAGTTGCACAAGGCATAGGGGATCCCAAACACTCCTTTCCTATAAGTCATCCATAACTAATACAAGAAACAGGTCTGGCTCAGCCTTTCTGTGTCTATCACCAGAGAGAGGGAACAGTTTACTAACCCCAGGAAGTATGATGGTCCCAAAGAGCAAAACACACTTGTTGTTGAGACTAAAAGCAGGCAGGGGGTTTTCATCTTACAGCTGGAAAACATATCCCAGTTGCTATAACCCCAACACAAAACCGTAACTAGATAGTGCGAGCACATGGCTGCCCTCACATATCTTCCCTCTGAAACTGGAGCAGTCACATGAGCGTGAATCTGTTGGGGTTTTTGTTTTTGTTTTTTTCTTTTTACCTGTCCTGGAATACTGCAGCAATAAACCAGGCAGCCAGAGGGCAAAGCTAAATAACAGAGAAGAAAGAGGGGGGAAAAAAAAAAGCAGTTTGGAGCTGAGAAAGGAACTGCATAAAGACAGACTGTTTCTGCAGCAGAGAGGCCATTCCTTGCTTCAGTGAAGCTTCATTTACTGCAGGCTTTTTAGTCCTACACACACAGATGTAAGGCACTGCTCTTGCATTTTTTAAAGCCTCACAAGTAATCCTGTTCGTGCCGTTGTGTGGGGACTTGCAGAGTAGGTCAGGAGCAGTGGTGTGCTTAAGTGGGAGGGGAGCCACACACCATGTAATAATGGCAGCAAGAGAGATTTACCTCCTGAAAAATAAATTACTAGAAGACAGGAAAAAAAATCCTTGTCCAAAATGTCTGTACAGGGTGGCTTTGCAGGTGTGCTACCAACCACTAGACTGACAGATTACCTAAACCAACGGCACGGCTGAGGGCTAGAAGATGTGATAAACCAGCTGCTACCAGCCCAGGGCTCCTCACAGTTGTTCACCAACCTGCTGCACAGGATGTTGGTTTGTTTTTTCGTATCTGAAACCCTTCTTTTCCTCCATCCAGCCTACCCCAATGAGATCTAATGTCCCAGTCTGCTCAATGCTACATAGCTCACCACACTGGCTAGGTCACCTCTAGCTCAGAGTTAAGCACTGACCTTTATTAACTGGTGCCAGCAGCACGTTTGGTGTCACACCAGGCACCAAAGGCAGGTGTAGTGTCTGTCTCAAAGGGTTTCAGTCCAGGAGAGCGTGATTTCTTAAAATATCTATTCCACTGTGATCTACCCTGAGATGTGATACTACTTGGCTGCTTTTTCAGAGAGAAAGAGGGTTGTTATGGCAGTCAGTGGGGAGCAGGGGGAGAGGAAGGCATGGGAAGAGGTAGGGGACAGAGATCTCTTGGGTGTACCTCATCAAGGAGTCAGCTGGGAGGAGCCCTCAGGTTGCTAATCTGTGCAGAGAGGGAAAGAAGAAGCACACCTCAGTGACAGGAGGAGCTTACACCAGGGGTTTGGTGCAAAGGAGGAACAGTAAGTCATTAGCACAGAAAAAGGGAAGGGAGGTCTCTGCAAGTAGATAGGACAGACTCAAAGGGACAAAACTCAGAGGACAGAGGTGAGAAGTGTGTCCTAAAGAGAGCACATGAGTGCCTGAGCTGCTGTAAAGAACAGCATGAGCCTGGCACCTTTCAACAGCACCAAGAAGCTATGAAATAATTACTTGGGTCAAAACATGCTAAGAGTCACCTGCTGTGGCAGGAGGCTGAGCTTGGGCAATTCTGCTTCCTTCAGATCTGCTCCCTGGCAAAGCACACCAGGATCCTAAACAGAATACCATAATCTGGTGAAAGACAAGAGTATCACTACCTCCTTCCAGCTGATCACGTGAAGACATTGCTTAACACAACTTACAAGTGGATTTCTCAGAAACATGCAATATTTCTGTCTTTTTGCTCATCAGGTGATAGGCTTGGGATTACAACACACTTGCCCATACCCAGGCCCAGCTCCAGACAAGTCTCAGGACTCCATGCAGGAATAAACATTGCTGTTGCAATGCACAGAACATCCTGTCCCCTCCCCTAACACCAACACTCACTGAAGGGATCTAAATAAAACCAGACCAGCTGCTGAGGAGGGGCATGTTCAACAGGGAACTGTAAGGCTGAGATGGAGACAAAGCGGGTTCCCTGCCAAGTGATGTTACAAACAACAGGGACATCGTTTATCTCTGCTGGAGTCTGCACAGCTCTGACTGCTGCAATCAGATGGCCGTTCATGGGATGCTACTCTCCAAAAAACAGCCATCCTAGAAGCCAAACAGCCTCCTAAAAGCTCTTTATTACACCCATTTCCCCAAGCTCAGCTGAGATAATCCATGAAAACAGAGTGCTATCTGTCCCAAGACAGTCACGGGTTTACACAACGCAGCGCTGGAATTCTAATTAAAATAATGGAGTCAATCATTTAAGTGTGATGCCTTTACACAGGTAATCCAGGTCATTCCACTCACCTGGCCAGCAGGATGCCTTGGTATTCCTCCAGCTGCCGCATAAAGCTGGGGTTGGGCTTGGTGACAGTGCGTCGTTCCTTCACGTAGTCGTAAGCCCTGTCCAGGTTCCAGCCGTACTCCTTCATGGCGTAGGCGATCACCGTGGACGCCGAGCGGCTCACTCCCATCTTGCAGTGCACCAGGCACTTAGAACCATTTTTTCTGAAGCAGGAGAAAGACAAAAGACGATCATTAAATAGAAAACACAGCCTCTGAGAAGCTTAAGAAAATAGCAACTTCTTTACCAGAGCATTATCAAACACATTTTCAACACTGTGGCCACAGTTGAAGTTTGGGATGTGATCTGATAATCCAATTTACAAACTAGAGCAAGACACACAAAAAAAGTGAAGAACGAGGTCTTAATATTCTTAACAGATTTTGTTACAACAGCTCTTCTGAAGCTTTTAATGGCAAAGTGGAAAAACATCGGTTGTTTGCAGAGATTTGTGAAGACTGCTAAAGACTAATATGGCATCCTTCAACGCAGCCCAAGTGGCCCACTGGTATCAAGCAATATGCCAAATAAAAAGGGCATCTGTTGCACAAACGTGGCCTCACAGTTTAGAAACACATCACGGGAGATACTGAGCAGTTCAGGGCAGCCTCTCCTACTGCAAACTTCTGACAGCACATTATTGGGTTTGGCAATTTGCTAAACAAGATCAACATTGCTTTAGTCAGGTGTTTGTAAACCCCACCCAGCTCCCATCTGCATCTCTCCAGACACCGGTAAGTTCAAATCCAACCAAAAGCTCCATGGACCAACCTGGCTGATTTTTCTTGATACCACCATTTCTTAGGACTGTCTATAGGTAGAAAGCTCAGCCCTTCCACTCTGTTTCTAACAGTCTTTCACCTCAGTACCTGTCCAAATGCAAGTGAGTGGAAAAGATGACCTCCCCATTGCTGGAGGCAGAGACCTCAAACCCTGCTGCAATCAGATGGAAGATCCTTCAGCTTTAATTATTTTTTCTTATTGAATGCAAAGCAAACAGTGTCTTTGAGTGCAATGAGCAGCTACTCTGCTTGGTGAGGCTGGTACAGAGCCCAAAAGGGCAGCTAGTGCTCTGCTCCATGGAATTAAAAACCATTTGTCTGCCATGAAATACAAGGAGGAGGGCTACAGCCCTTCTCTGTGAACTCCGTGTGCTGGGCAGCATTGGCACGGAGCAGGCTGAGAGAGCTTGGGTTTGGCACCTTTAATTTTCTCCTTGAAGTGCTAGGTTTTCTGGATTGCCAGCTATGTGAAGTTCCCACAGGACAAACCAGGAGGCCACAGAATCATGTGCCTCGACAAGCTCAGACCTCAGCTGCTCACAGCTGTCTGAGCCTGTACCTGCATCCACGCTCCTCAGACTGGGAGAGATGTCAGCACTGGCTGGGGTATACTGGGCTATAGCAGCCTTTAGATTGCTCAAAGACTTTCTCAGCTTTGCAAATCAAATTAGTCAAAACATTGCAATGCTTTTGGTGATTTAAAAAACCCCCTCAAACACAACAAGCAAACAGGGCAAAGAATGAGGTACAGTAATTGCTCCTATTTGGAAGATTATTAACTTACATCACCTCATACACTGTACTGAGGCCCAATTGTTCAAACCCCAGTGGAAAATACTCTGGGCAGGAGAATACTTCTCAGGATGACAACAATTCAAAAATCAATACTTAAGGGAATATCATGATGTCTTTTAAAGAAACCATCTTTAAAATAAGTCTTGAGCCATACTCAAACAAGTCAGCTTTTAAAGGCTATGAGAAATCACAAGCACCAGCTATGGTTAAGAGATGACAGACTTCTATAATGGAAATAATACTTTAAAGGCAACATATGCCAGTCTGCTTTCTGACAAGTTTTCCCTTAAGAAGGCTGCTGAATTAACTGGAGACAGCTTATATAACTGGGATGCAGTTCTCTGCAGTAAAAAGGCCCTACCTTCAGCATCCGCTATCAGATTACTCATTGTAACTGACAGCTCAGAGACCTACACAGGCATTTACTCCTGTTAAAGAGAAGAGTTTGCTCTGGAGCATTATGGAATCACTTCCAGACTGTGGGCTTCATTGTACAACCCCACAATGCAGGGAACAGCTTATGTTTGTGTTTGGCTTGTAAGGTTTTGCTTCTGCAACTGCCCTTTCCTCCCCACCAGCACCTCTGCAGATCCACTACATCTCCTAAACAGCAGGCAAACTGTCAGCGCCCTGGTACAGGAATGATCTCCTCCACTGTTTGTCAGGACTGCAACTGGGCAGAAACCCCTCACTACTCCTACCTGCTCCTTCTACAAGCACCTGCAAGAAGGAAAATTTGTGGAAGGCAACTCTTAACACTTAGACAGAAACTACAAAATGAAAATGCTTTGATCCAAGGTAGGTAAGGAGGAAAAGTAGTTAAGAAAATTAGTAGGAAAATAGAAAATGCTTAGTAGACATCTTCTAAATGTGTTTGTTCTGTTCTGAAAACTTACTTTGCCTTGGAGATAAATTTGTAGGTGTCATTCCAATAAGCCAGCAGATCTGTCGCTTCTTCATCATATACTCGAATATTATGGTATTCAAAGAGCCCAGGGAAGAAGTTATCTATTTCTCGAGTCACATTCAAAATATACCGCACCCTGCACGGAAACAGACAGCAGATACAAATGCAGAGCGTGCAGAACACAGCAAGTTCAGAGAGAGATCACAGCTGCTACACAACAGCCTTGCCTTGCTTTGCAACTTCAAATGCTTCGAGTTTTGCCACTCGCAGTCTTGAACACACCTCCTTGGAAACCAGGACTTCATGCAAGGAAGCAGCAGCTAACACAGACAAAAGGTTTTGCTGAGCAATTTACAGCCTAGCCTCTGAAATACTGGATAGAAACTTCCTCTACCTCTTCCACCATCACTCTGTTCTCAATGTTAGCAACACTCAGGTCACAGGAGCTCCTGCACAGAATGTGCAGTTCGTGTTTGGACACTTTCTCAAAGCCCCTTTGTGAATCTCTCCTCCTGCTGCACCAACAACACAGGAAGATTGAAGGCATAAGCTCGTGAGCAACACCATAGTTAAACAAATGCATAAAATAACTACAGAGAGATTTAACAGACAATGAGCCACTGGGGAGGATTTATTTCTTATATCTCAATTTTCTGGAAAGGAAACTGCTAGAGAAAGCATATGGTATTTATGTACACTACATCCAGTATTTTTAGCCCTGAGGGTTATTCCTAAGATGCTTATAAACTGCACTCATGCTGAGATATCAGACAGAACAAGAGCACTGCAAGGGAGTGACATCTCTTTCCTAGCAGGTATGAGATCACTGGCAGGCAAGTAGGACCTGTCTGACCCAAAGAAGCTGCAGCAGACCCTAAGCTGAATGAGGAGAGTCAATTCTGCCAGGCTGATTCTCTGAAGTACACAAGTATGTTATCAATTCAATTCAGCAGTGATTAGCTTTTTTCCACTGGATTGGCACAAATAAGCCAAACACATAAATAATGATTTAATTGCAAAATCTTGGTGCTTAGATCCACCTGGCCTAGAGAAAGGACATTCTAACCCATCAGTGCTAAGCCTGAGAGCTACAGGATTTTACTTCCACTGGGCCCCTCTCAAAGCAACAAATGTTCTTTTACATATTTTCCTTCCTGCCACAGTCCGGAGGTCCAGACTCCAAAGTGCCTCTGTAATCATGAGACCTCAGTCCAGAACAAGGGGCTGGAGCAGAGGGCACAGAGCCAACCACGCAGCATCCAGTTCAGTAATTGTAGCTTTTTGCTACTTCTAGCTATGAGATTGCTGGCTTCCTCTGTTCACCAAGAGGATGTCAGGCAAGGTCAGGGAACAAGATTCTTTTACTTTAGGGTGCTTGTTTGTGGGACGCAGAGTTTGGAGGAAGCAGGAGCTTGTTCAGATCTGCAAACCCTTAAGTAAAACTCAGGTTACACAGCAGGTACGGAATAGAGTTTGTTGCTTAGACAAGTGTTGAGGCTCTTGCTTTTAAGCTCATGGCCTGAAGCTACTTACCCTCTATTCTGCAAGTCTTCCAAATTGGAGGCGTTCCATTCCGAGCCCTGCAGGGAAAACATGCCAAGGGACACATCAGCCAGAAGAAAGGCATGGCCAGACAATGGCTGGAGGAAGGGATTGTCACCAGTGAACTGGAGGAGGACGCTGGCCAGCCAGTGTTGGAGAGCTAGGGGGTCTTTTGAGTAAAAGAACAGTAACAGGGCTGATGTTCAGCACCTTAATCTCACCCCATTAACCAGATCTATTCTGAAGCAACAAGTAGCTCTACAAAGCAGGAGCCCAGCACCATATGCTGGTACTTCCTGCAAACCGCTGACGAATCAACCTCAGCAAAGACGAGACCACTCCACCCTTTCCCCGGAGGCTGCTGCCAGTGCTACCCCACAGAAGAGAGACTGCCTGCACTTAAAAACCATCCAGGTGCTCTTTATACATGAAACACCCATCTCACACATCAAAGGCAGCAACACCATAAGCTCACTTGGGTTACACCTCACTTGGGTTACACCTCTTCTCCCCACGTTCAAAGCCTGTGTGAGCAGAGAAATAAACACATTTAGCCCTGACTAGCTAACCCTCTTCTCTGCAGCACGCTGAGGGCCTCCAAGCTGCCTGTTTCCTGCTCAAACACACAAACCCTGACTGAGGACAAAACAACTCAAAGGCTTCCTTCAAAATTTAAAGCACACAAGCTATCTGCTTCCCAGCCCTAAAATAGCTCCTAAATAGAAAGATGGTTCAGATGAAGGAGCAAGAGGGACCCAGGCAAAACTATCATCACCAGCAGAACAGCACAAGCTTCCACATCACTCCAGGGCCAGGAGAAGCACAGCTAGGGTGAGCTGGCCCTTGGAGCATACCCACTGCCTGCCTGCAAACCCTGTCAGCCCGAGAGCGGGAACCTCCCAGTCTTGCAGAAGAAGCAGTGTCCACCCAGAGGATGGGTTGCTGCTTGCCCCAGAAAGCGTGGGCAGGCACCCTGTGTCTGAGATGGGGGAGCTCCAGGAGCTCTGACTCAGAGGCACCCACCTGCGCCCATGACAGCACTTGCAGAATAGTCCTGAGCACTCACAGCCTGCGTCTAGACGTACAGGCACATGAAAGGGCTGCGTGACTATTCAGGTAGCTGCTGGGGAGAAGTCTGTTGTCTTGCCTTGACAACTGAGGAATACAACAAAGAAAAAGCAGCTAGTTCTTCCCAAACTGAACTACTTCCTAAGAGAAACCATCATAATGAGGACACCATTCAAGCACAGCACAGATGGGACTCTGAATTTCAAGCAGAATAAAGAGGCAAATGTTACATGCCATGGTAACCCAGATTTCAACAGAATCCATCGCCTTCAGCCACAGATCAGGTCAATCCCAGCAAAGTCCAGAGCTGGGGCTTTGATATTCACTATCTGACAACAAACATATTTTGATCCCTGCCATATTCACCCTAACTCCCTAGACTGACTTAGCTTCATGTTGTCCCTTTCTGGCTGAGGAAGAATAATTTAATTCAGGCCTGGGAACCACTAGTTTCCACAGGTATGGAGAACAATGCTGCAGCAGTGAAAGTCTTTTCTTCTCTCCTTTGATCCACAATCACCAACATCATCAGGTCCCTTATTTCCTGCTCAGTTATTTTAGCATTCCCTGAGTAGGACCCCACAGGGCTCTTGCCTCCACCTGGAAAGGAAACAGCTCCACATCTTCCAGAGACCCCACTGCACGACTTTGCCTCGCAGTATACACACTCCCAAATTAAGGTCATGCCCAGCCCCAGCAGCACTCACTGATCCTCACCAAGAGAGCTGCTTTGCAAATATTTCTGTTCCACACATTAGCCACAGCTGCTCTTCATGCTGCCTGCAAGCCTTGTTTTAAAGGTCTTGTTCCTACTAAATGCACTCAAGAGTCATGATTCCAAGCCCTGCAGTGGACTGAACTGCCTGTACTGCTTTTGACTAGCACTATAAGCCTGTCACAGGTCTCTCTCGCTCTCTCTGGAGAACACAGCCTGTGAAAAAGAAAATCCATTACATCGTAGGTACTTCAAGTTTCCTGGCTCTACCCCATCACAATTTCTTGGGAGCGCTCACAGTAACATACACCATCCCTTCTGAGCCACGGCACTAAGCTTCAGGAGACTGGGAGAGGCCCTCTCTATTTGGAAAGACCAGCTGGTCCAAGAGGAATGGCTTTGTTTAAAGTTGAGCCAACTTCATAGGCTAGACAGCCCAACCAAACCTGTGTCCGTTGCTTCAGGGCTGGGAAATCCAGCGGAGTGCTGACTCACCAGAAGGAGGTGCAGTAATTAGACAAGCCCCAGCAGCAATGAAGGGCAACTAAGCAAGCAAAACATTAAAAGGCAAAATGTTTATGTTTCCTTAAGTGACTTATCTTCAGGATTCTTTGTTAAGCTCCTCTGTTCCTCCTGGATCACATGAACTTGGAGCTTTCCATGTTACAAGAATGTCATTCCATCTGAATGTTACACAGCTCTCCCCAACAGCTCCCCTCCCTCTTTCCTGTAGTTATGTCCTTCCCAAACACACATATGCTCCAAGAACTTGGTGTGTGGGTACCCCAGACAGTTAACGCTACAAAACTGGTCTTAGGTCAACGGAAAAAGCCCAGAGAAGTAGTCAGAATTAAAGACTTTTTCCCTTTCATCCTCTAGTGACAAGGTCTACAGCTTGGCTGGTGTTGTATGGCAAAGTCTAGCACAGCCAAGAAGCCAGGCTGCTCGTGTTCAATAGCACTAGTGCTTTGCTTAAGAATATGTAACCCCAGGATCAGCCAATCTCTCCTTCAGAGATCCTTTAAGTTCCTCCAGAGCCCTCTGTGTTAACCAAGACATAGTGAGAAGTGTCAGGCAAGTTTACTCTTGAATTCACTGTTAGACTTACCAAAAAGACATGATCAAATATCTGTGTGGGGCTGTCCATCTGCCCCAGGATCACTATCATTTCATTGTCAATGAACTCTTTGAACTCTCGCAGGTTACACACCATCTGCATCTCCAGCTCAGTGCGTATCTAGGTGGGGAGGAGGAACACAAGGAAGCCATATGAAGCTTTTGTTCTGGCCTTTCTTCACAGGATAAAGTACAGAGCTCTCTAGTTTGCACAACAGCACTCCCAGTGCTGTTCCCTCAGTGCTCACCTCTTTTGACGTGATGTTCTCCAAATCTTTCTGCATCATGATCTCCCTTAACTTGGTCTTAATTAGCCGTTCCGTGCGTTCCCGCTCAGTTGGGCTATCAGAAGAAAGCAACAGAGTTACTGGGAATGGAAACAAATTGGACTCATGGCACATTTTAAACAGGTATTGTATAGACTGGATACTCTGCAGAGCCTCAGATACTCACGTTGCTTCCCTCAAGCCCATCCTCAGCTGGAGGGAATTCAGGTGACTGTAAAGTTCAGTTTAGATTCCCAGTTGTATACGAAAGAGACCAATTGAATGCTTCTAATCCATTGTAGTCATCCAGAGAACCTCTGGTATTTGGTAAAATTTAAATTGGGAAGGCTGCATTATACTCTCTGGAGCAATATCTAAGCCTCCCCCTACCTTTATTGGAAAGGTAACAGCTCCAAAGCTCCTTACATGGAGAGACGAGGGCAGCTAAGCCTCTGCGCATTCCTCCAGCCTCTGCTGCCAGGGGCCTTATCACCAGCTGCAAAAATAGCCTGACTAACACCAGGGGAAGTTGCAACAGAGCAGCAGCACAGAGCTGTCTCACCCATCATCTTTAGAAGGGACCCAGCACTAACATCTTGCACCACCTTTCTGTTTCTTTGGAAGGCTGCCAGGATGGCCACTGCACAAACACTTCTCTGCTTTACAAGTGTCCAACTGCTGGTTCACAAATAAAAATCAGGAAAGTTCCTGGTCCTTTTAACCTCATGCATTATTTCAGGACTCAATTAAGAGAATGCTGCCTAGGTGTCCCCAGGAAATCATTCAATTGCTGCCATCAGGGAAAGGGGGGGGATTCCATAAAATTTATATATGAAAAGCTACAAGAGAAGATTAATCTGACAGCCTGCCAAAACTTTTCAGCCACCCTCCTTGTACATTAAAAAACAATCAAGTGTGAAGACTTGTTCACAGCTGAACAACTGCTTAGCATTATTATTCACTCACTGAACTCTAACAACAGGAAATATTTGAGAGCATAAATCAACCAATGGCCCTATTATACTGGGAAAGCAGCTGGGGCCAGTGAAGTAATTTCTTCTACTACAAACCAGTTACAATCTCAGCAACTAAGCCCTCACGCTTGGCATCACATCTGGACACAGACTACCTCTGAGGTTATATGGTATCATTACCATCAGCAATTACTAATTACAGGGGTTGTAAACCTTGAATGTCGATACAGTCTATAAATTTTGTCTTTCCAAACTGTCTACCTATCTACCTCAGCCACTCTTTCGGGCCATATATCACCAGACATCCAAGCATTTAGCTAGAGACAGCTTGGGACCTATATACTGTCCTGTTCCACATTTGCAGAGCTCCTCATAATGATGAAAAACTGCATTGCTCTTTGTCCCCACTCTTAGGTGTATCAGATGGATGCCTATGAGGATGCTTCTGAGCTCCCAGTCTCAGGAGTCCATACACAAACACTTCATTTTACAGCAAAATGTACTGAGTAAGGAAAAAAAGGCCAGTACTCTAAACATGTGCTCAGACACATGACAGTGTATGGGCAAAGTCCAGAGAAACCTGTTCCTTCCAGGAGACACCAGGCCTGGAAAACAGAGGACAAAACCAGCAGAGAGGAAGGCTTAGGTAGCAGAATACACCACACCTCTCTCGCACTAGTAACATGGGACTTACCTTGAAGAAGCAAAGACCTGCAAGCCTAAAGCTCAAGGTAAACAACTAGAGTGAAAACAGAGGCTCCAGGAGATGGAAAGGAGCCCCAGGAGGGCTAAACTTCCAGTGCTGATGTTTATCTAATCAGGGGTCTGGCTATTACCTGGAATAGGAAACCTCTCCTCATTAATACCTAATTAAGAGTAATCACTTGTTGAAACTGTCTCCTCATTTGGACACTGCAGTGCTTGACAGCCAAACACTTTGGCTCAGCAGAGTCAGACCAACTTACACATCTGTGAAGAGGGCAGGTGAGTCGGGTCGATGGGACTGGACATCTTGCATGGCATTCCACTCGTTGACGGATGACTGGTCGGAGTTGATATGGCTCTCATAGTAACTGACCCATGTGAGGAACAGGCTCCCTGGGTAGTAATTGTTGCTTCGCGCCACCTCACAAGCCTTATGTAAACTCTGCAGAGCAGACCTAGAAAGGGAAAAATACTTGCAGGATTGTAATTTCTTCCTCAGGCTGGTATTGAGCACAAAGCAGCAGCCAAATCCAGGATGCTGTTCACATCCCATCAGTTGGTACAAACCCCATAGGCAACAGCCCTCGGCACCGAGCAGAGACTGTCCTGCAAGGGTGTGGATAACCACACGCTGCAAGAGCTCGCGTGTTGTGACTGCAGTACACCGAGACAAGCCTGGGTAGCAGTTCAGGTTGGTGCAATTCAATTTCTGCTGGTGCCCACCATTCAGAGGGCAGAGGCACCTGTGTCTCTGGCTCCAGCTCCCTTGCGTGCAGGGACACCCGGGAATGAGACATGGAGAGCTGCACAAGTAAGGGTTTAGGACCTGACTTGACTGAGGTGTTTAGGTGTCTTCCCTCTCTCACTGCATGAGGCATGTCAGAAGTTTCTTCAGCTGCTGCTGGGAAACAAATCCCCCTCTCCTATTTTTAGCTTGTTTGAATCTTTGACTGGGATCAGAAAGATCCAGGTCAAAATCACTGGGGTGACACAGTAGCATGACACCCTGACAGGCGATGTATTTCTGCAATGCAAAGAAGCTTGAGCCAGAAATACTTTCATGGCAACTACGTTCTTACATGAGCCACCCTAAAAGGAAAGTAAAATGCGGGCAGCTTCTCTTTCCTTCTCGCTATCACAATGAACATGTCTCACTGGAGACAAGAGACTCCTAATATATGCACAGCATGTATTTCCTTATTTATGTCTAATAATAATAATAATAAAGTATTTAAAACAAATGCTCAAAGCAATTTTGCTTTGGAGAGATTCAAAGCAGCAGCCCTTTGCAAGGAAAATTACCGAATCCTTAGTATTAGAGTATTAGAAACTCACTGCTGCACACCAGCACCTGTGTGTTTTTTTTCTTTGGTATCCAACTTCCTTCCCTGTCTCTGAAGGAGACTTCTGGTTGCTCGAGTAGGTCTCAAGATACCAATAATGCAAAGCAGCACCTGCTTTTTAAAAGCTCAAACAGCCAAAATACCTTGGAAAAAGGATGACTAGGATAGATGATAGTAAGTACGTACCACATTGCCTGTACAGACACGGGCTTGAATATGTGAACCCTGTTATCTGTCGATACGCTGAACCCTCTGGAGAGAGGAAAAAAGGCACAGTAAATATGTGTCCCCAAAGCAACTTCTCAGTTAATAACTGTTTGTAGCACGTTAGAACAGCAAAGGAGCAGCCCTACGCACACACTGCCGAGTTCAGCTAGTGAGCAGATCAAAATAGCATGCTAAAAGCTCCAAGATAACTTTTTAAAGCGGCTGCTTTTTGGGAATGAAACTAAAACAGTGGAACAGTACTGGGCTGTGCTGTTTACCTTGGCAACACAAATTCAGTGCCACAGCTGGGAGCAACAGAGTCCAGCTAAAGTGATCCTGGGGCAGCTACCAAGGAAAGAAAAGTCATTCCACGCACTGCACTGGACAGCCTTTGTAACTGGCACAAACAGGAGTCTGCAAGTCAGGTGTCTATTTGGCAGAGAAACACCATTCTTATTTCATGTTCAGCCGAACGCTGCCTGCTGCAAGCATGATGCAGGAACACATAATGAGATCCCTTTAAGGAGCTTTCACTGCACACCCACTCACCAGTAAAAGCTCCTTTACTCCAGCTTAAACACACACACAAGCCACTGTCTCAGTGCGTATTTATTCACAGATAAGTCAATTATTGGTGTTCCCTGCCACAACCACTCTGATTTAGGGCCTTTGAGCCTACTAACTCGATACAGGTCAACAGCAGGAGGTCTGCTGGACCTGTTAGGGCTCTGCAATCATTTGAATCCTTCTCCAGATACCGTGCTGTAAGCCAACACATGGAGACCCTCTGTTACTGACCTAGAACATACAAAAGACACTCACCCATCCCCATCCAGGTGGATCAAGGTGTCGCTCCACAGCGGCAGCACCAGGCCCATTGTACAAGTACTACTGTAGTAAGAAAAAGAAAGTCAGCCATCTACTACAGCACCATGCTATTACTCTAATTTCACAGCTATGGTTGCAGATATTTGCACTTAGAAAAAAAATGAAAAATCTCAACGTTGCTTCAGGGACAGTCAATGTTGTTCTACAGGTGTCCAGCAAGGATCATTAACCAGACACAGGGTACGGCAGTATTCCTTGAAGTGAGCTTAAAGGGTTAACACACACCCAGGAGAAGAGCAAACAGGATTCAGAAGCAGCAAGCTTTGTGCTGAAGGTCAGAGGGGGCTCACAGTCTTCAGCGAGCTCAAGGCTTTCTTTACAGATTAGTCCCTCTCAGGCTCAAGTGGTTTGGTTCTAGCTCTGATTTTGCAATCCAGAGCTTTGTTTTCTTGTTTGTCCCTCAGCCACAGCTGCTGGGAACTGGGATCAGTCTAGTGTAACAGCAGGGTGACTGGCAGCATGGTAGGTTAGCAATGACAGTCTGTCACCCGTTGTTGACTCCTGCTCCTTCTCCCTCCCACACCTCAAGGATGAGCACAACAACCAGCTGGGACAGACACCTTTTGGCAAACCCAACTCCTCTCTCAGCTGCTTCAACCTCTGTGCCCTCACAGTCACCTGCTTTCTGTAAGGCTGAGCAAAAAGCCAAGTTAAAAGCACAAGTCCAGTGATGTAAAAAAAGGCAAGGGCAGGGGAACCCCAACACAACCTGCACCAAGTTGTCAAATGAAAAATCTGAATCACATAAAGCTGTAAAACTGGTCCATAATCAAAGCAGCATCTTGAACTCTAAGAATTGGATTCAACCACCTCCTGTTCTTCTGCTTTGCACTAACTGCTCTCAAATTGCCACAAGTCCTAACACCCCCCGTCAGTCCCTGAAGCTCAGAGAGGTGGGGGAAGAGGGCGAGACTGGAGGCTTTGGAGGGTCAGCAGACATGAAGCCCTGTAAATGCACGCACCTCGGAGCGACTGGTGCCCAGCACAAGGAGACATTGTGGCACGCAGCTATTTCTGTTGACAACATGAGATGAGCTCATGGAAAGATACGTTTTTAAAAGGCTTCCCAAGGTGGCCGGGGTATTTTTAGTGATACTGTTCAGCGAGCGCTTATCAGAGACCATAGCAACAAGTCTACATTGAGTTATAAATACCAAGTGGGCTAGGGGAGGGTGTATCAGACTGACCATCCAGAACCTAAGTAACTCTAGCAGAAAGCTAAAATGACCCTGCTATGTTATTAGAGACTGAATACCAGTGAGCTCTCAGTTATCAAAGGTGGCTGTGCTGGTGTATCACAGCCAATACCAAGCTCACAACAACCTGTGCAAGGACAAGTTATTCTTACCCTACCACAAGAGCATCTCTGAGCTGCAGCTGTGCACACGTGCGCAGGAAGGGAGCCAGCGGCAGCATCAAGCTGGTCCCCCTTTTTAGCAGGCATCACTTGAGCTGAGCATCCAAATCAAGCCACTTGAAATTCAGCATGGTGGCTGTTGTGATCAGCAGGCTGCTTGGAAGGCCATTTCTTAGCCAAACAGTTCAAAAAGATTTTCTAGTGACCCTGTTAACTACCTGAAAGTAATTTCTACTGACTAGGATCAGAAGCAAGAGTCATTCCTGTAGCAGTTGTGCTAGAACTAAGCAGGTGTATGAAAACTTCCCAAATGGTTTGAACATCCAGGTTTTTCTTTCCCTGCATAGGTCAAGATTTACTTACAACTCTTCAAAAGAGCCATGTGCCTCCATGCCCTCTCTGTGAAGCTGCTGATGGTCCTGCCTCCAGTAACTTCAGCAGCAAAAGCTGCTTCCCAGTCACATTCTGCAGGTTTTTGGAGAGGTCAGCAGCAATTTAAATGAATGAAGCAAAAGCACTACACTCTGATGACATACTGATGTCTGGGGAGAGTACATGTGGTGTAAGATCTGCCATCAGCAACCCTGACATTCTCATCAGGCCCTCTGGGCCATGGGCTGCCTGACAGTCACCTTCTTATTAGCTGCTCTCCTGAACCCTCATGTCCAGCTTCTCTAATGGCAGCTTTTTCTTTTTTTGCACACAAGTTGTCCCCATCTCTGGCATACAGACACAAGGCTTAGGGACCTCACCATCAGAGACACTTAAGGGCACTTGATGTCCTCACACAAGCCTTAGGCTGGGAGCTGTGCTGTTGCCTTCCATTTTCCACCTCCGTTCAAGAAATAAAAGGGGAGTTCCAGGTGTCAAAAAAGGTGTTAGGCTGGAAAATCTGAAGCAGTCTATCCCCAGAAAGCATGAACAGCAGAAAGTGGTTTCTACACTTTACTCAACACATGGCTGAAGACAAGGACTTGCCCCACCTGGATGCTGCGAGTACCTGTCATTGGAAGAGAAATCCATCCCCAGGACAATGCTCTCTTCGGTGTCTTGTCTGCCGTTGGTGGACACTACTACCATGTATCTAGTGCGGTTCTGGTAGGTACTTTCCAGTCTTACAGCCTAAAGAAAGGAAGGGGAGAGATCAGCAGTGCAGCCAGCAAAACACACGCTGTTACCTTGACAAGCCACCTTTTCATGCTGAGTGACAGGCGCAGAAGCAGTGACGCAGTGTGCACTAGTACGATGGCCCGTCCTTCTCAGCTGGGTCACCAGCAGAAGAGGAAGAAGAGACTTACTCTCTCAAAGAGTGCTTGCCTCAACAGCTGGGATGTTCCTGGTGCCTCCTGCACACCTTGCTGCAGGCCTGCTCTGTCCCACCAAGGCTGTGTTTAACCAGCAGCTGACAAGGCTGGCTGTCACAGTCCTCCGACTGGTCCCAGTCTAGTTAGCTTCACGCAGCATTACACGAGAGATAGCTGGGTGCTGAAGTGGTCTCTACCTCACAGAGGACTTTATCCAAAGAGCTAGAACTTTCCTTGTGTGCTGCAACAGCTCCAACAAGACTCTTTCTACCACCTTCCCAGACAGCTGGACAATCAGGATTTAAATTATATGAGGTTTCCTGCTGGTAATTTGAATTTTTCCAGCAACTTGCCCAGTGCAGAAGCAACCCTACTGCCTTACAGCTGGCAGGAAAAGGTTTCTCTATTATTAAGGAGTCCCCATGGTTGGATTCAGATTGCTAAGAAGAGGAAAAAGTTGTGCATTGTTACTCCTACCACAACATGCACTCCAGTGCCAAAAAGAGAAACCCAGCAGGACTGGAGGAAGCCTGAATTTCACCCCAACTCCCCCAAATCAAATACTACTGCTGGCATTCAGAAAGCAGCTGTGCAACTAAGTTGTGGGCATCAAACCAACACTGAAGCTCCTGAAAGGCTACACAGAAATGTAATGCTCCTTCAGAAGCCACAAGGAAGCGAGAACTGAAGTGACTCCAGCAAGTTTTCTTACAGAAAGACCACTGGTTAGTGAGGAGCCCAGGGAAGAGAGCTCAGCGTTTTAGGTTTTGCCTCTAAACATCTGCAGTAGGCAGTCTTCACTTGCAAGGCTTTTTGGACTCTGTTCCAAGGCATTTGCAGTTATTTTAGTTGCAGGATCTCAACTAGAGAACATCTGACATCCCTAGAAAGGAAGTGTCTTAACCATGCATACTGAATCGTAACTTTGGGCAGCCTAATCCAACCCCAAGACGCTGTCTGGCTTCAGTGTTTACTTTATTGTTAAACTGCTTCTTGAACTTTGAGCAGGGCCTACAGAGAGGAAACACAGGCAAGAAGGAGCCATCACAGCCCAACCTTGCCCTGTGCTGTGGACAATCCTGCTGCAACACAACCCAGTTGTTTAAACTCCTCGTGACCCGACGGTTAAAGATCAAAGTGGTGTTAGACATTCTTTGCAAACTGATCCTGAACTCCTCAAACACCAGCAGCCCTCTTGAGCCACTGCTTGTGTAGACACTTCCTGGTGGCCCACAGGAGTTTATGGCTCAGAAAGCCAGTTTAAACAGTTACCTTATCCTTAAAAAAAAGCTCCTGTGCTTCACAGGAGTGCTCTACCGCGGGAGACTACGCTGAGAGCGGCAGGAAAAGCTTCCCAGTGGTGTTGCAGGGAGCAGCAGCTCTAGTGATGGGGGCGGAACAGCAAGTGCAGGCAGGAGACAGTGTTGACCATGTCTTCTAGACTTGTCCAATGGGACTGAAGACTAACAGAAACTACCCAAATGCTGAGGCCAGCAGATAGACGTGCTCTGTACAGCGAGAGGTTGTGCCCCATCCCATCTCTTTAGGATAAGTCATGCTAAAACCAGCCTTAGTTTCCTTCTTGCTCCTTGAGTCACTGGGATTCCTTGGGAAACACGGAGAACCAAAGTGGTCAGGCCTTCAAGATGTGAATTCTGCCAAAGACGGCTGTTTCTACAACTAACCACTTGTAGCAAAACAGAAAGGGTGCTCTTCAACCTAGAAGAGCAAGCAATCACCAAGGTCTTGGTGGTTAAAGTCATTATCTACATTTGGAACCAAACTTCAAACAGAAACAAAGACTTGCCTAAAATGGGAGCAAGCAGACAACAGCTGCTGTGTCCAGGGCATCCACACATGAGCTCTGTTCTGCTTCTCTTGAGGACAGTCCAGCAGCAAGAGGATTAACATAATCTAACTTACTTTGCTAAACCAATTTGGCTAGCAGTAACGGGAAGTGTGGTCTTAACACAAGACCCTTTAGAACGTGGCTAGACAAACCACAGCCAAAGGTCACACAGCTTCAAGTCACTGCGGTGGGATTTTTGGAGGACCAATTAAGAGAAACAGGGCATAGCTTATTGCGGCTCTCTAGATCTAACACACCCTTACCACAAAGCAAAGAACCATGATTGGAGCAGATGATGTGTTTTGCTAAATTTACTAGAATAATAAAACAGGAAACTTGACATTCTAAACCAGCCAACCTCAAAAGTTACTATGAGTACTCCAACATGCCCATCAAATCACAAATTGGTCTCTAAACTTTTCATTAAGCTCTAGTTCATATGTTCACCCAACAGTAGGAGCATACCAAGTGGTCTGACACTTTTTAAAAGAAGATATTTGAAATCCCACTCAATCTAGGGAGGATGGCCTAGCTTCAGGGACTATGATGAGATGGAAGATTCTTTTTCAACAGCTCATCTAGCTTTCTCCTCCATTTGAGGAGGTTATTTATAGTCTGTTCATGAACAAGAAGTTTTCCTTAGTCCTTTGAGGGCCAGCAACATTTTTCTTAGTTCTAGGCTCACCTAAACACAAGCCAACTTTATCTTCTGCTGCATTCTTATTTCATTGGAAGTGTGATGTGGTATTTTATCAGCCCTTATGAACCGCACATTCCAAGAGGTAAGTTCATGCTGACCTTTCATCTTTTTTATGCTACATGACAGCAGGTGTTTCATACAAGAACACATTTCTCATTGAAATATCTGATTTGAAGACTAAAAAAGTACTCAACTTTCTGAAATCTTTTATTAACGAAGAAGTGTAAGAGAACAAGTCCCCGCTCTGTTGAGTTACAGGACTATGTTCAATCAGTTTGTACCCTTTAAACTCATTTTTCTCTCCTTCCTACTGATCTTACACTGGTACCATTGCTCCAATCCTGCTCCCATGGAAGGTTACGAAACTCTGCCAATAGCTCCAACAGAAAAAAAGAGTTGTTCCAAATTTTAAGTGTAAATATATAGAGGATTAGATTTCTTTGCTGCCCTCTGAGCTGTGAAGTCTGCCCTCTGAATGACAGCAGCCAACACAAGAAGAGAATGCATTTCTCTCCATACTGTTTATATTTCAAATCTCATTTGTATCTACTATTTTATGAGAGAGTCCATTGCAGCTCAGCGCACCCTTCGTTCGTCAAGAATCAATTAAATTCAAGTAGACTATCGAACTTAACCTCACGCAAGATTTCAGCATTCCAAATGCAGCTCTGAACAAAAGGGTTTATGTCTCAGCCCACAAAGTCCTTATTCAGCTGTTAAGGCTAATTTGTCCCAAATCACACAATGTAGCCAGTGATATTGCTGAACAATGACTTGTTCAATAGCTTCCAATGTTCTAACCCTGCCTCAGATTTTGAAAAGCATGGAGAACCCCCATCCCCACCACTTTCACTGCGATTTTAGTGACAGTAAGGTGTGCCTGATGAAGTTTGGGAGTAGGTCCTTTAGTTTGCTTATGGCAAATTATTTTCAGCGATCTTTTTTTAAAGTTAAAGCATTCCATAGTAACCTTGGCTGTTTCCCAGCTATACTCGTACGATGAGCACAGCTCAGGAGGATTCAGCAAACCAGAGGTGCCAGAATAACACTTCTGATGCTGGCAGTCCTACTTAGGGCATACGTTGCTAAGAAGCACCAAGACAACACAGGAAAGAAACTTCAGGCTACTGAGTGATGAGAGATATAGATACACTTGTCATGCCTGACCTTGCAGAGCACTTCAGTATGTCCTAGACAAATTCCTCACTGCTCTTCTTTGGCTTCTGGAGGTCTTTAGGACAGCATATCAATGCCATAAACAGCAATGCCTCATTTTTACTACCTCATTATAGGAGGTAACAATCCCAACAAGCAGAAAGACAAGGTTGAATATAGGTGCCTACCTACATGGGGATCCCACATGCTCCTTCCTGATGAACCACGGCCTTTTGGGATGCAACAAGTTAGGAGAGCAGAGCGAGGAACACAAATGAACTAACGTGGAAGGGCAGGTGTTCACACTGGTCAGATATAAGTCATCTACTCTTGATTTAAACAGGACACCAAGCTAATCTACCCAGCCTCTCTGGCAATTGTTATAGTTCTTTTCCGAAAGCGTGAGTAGTCAGTACCTGGTTCAGTCTTCTAGCCAGTTTGTCTCACTGAACAACCAAATAAGCAGGCCTTTCATAATCAACTGTTTTTCTGTCTTTGTGGTTCAAAGAAGACTTCCCAAACCCACTGATGAAACCACTCCAACATACACGCACCACTGCTTTCATGAGTTACACAGGTGTATTTGTCAAGTGGAACTTAACCTTTCTATTCATTAACAGCAGATAAGCATAAAGCCAACCTACCAGTCTGATGTTGTCTTCTGGGCGGAGCAGTATGAACATGGCCTGCAGGTGTTGCTGGAGATCCCCTGCAGGAAAGAGGGAAAGGTGAATGCACAAAAATAGCTTTAAATCACATGCAAGTTCCTGGCTGTGCAGCCAAAGAAAATGTCCACCAAGAAACCTGACACGTCACCGTGAGCGTTGTCACTTCCACCCACTCAGACATGACAAAACTCCATCTCTTAGTCAGCTGCTCTTTGCTCCATGTGCTCCCGTGTTCCCATCTCACCATGCTCTCTCCTGCTAAGTCCTGTTATCTTTTCAACAGAAATAAAAAGCATTTTGGTACTCTTTGTTCTTTTAAAAGAGAAGGCAAACTAGGTAGAAATGGACCCCACCCCATGGTTCAACATCTCATTCTACCACGTGCTTCAAATCAGGAATCTGTAAATTTTTTTACACCAACTTATCACTTAGTGCAGAACTACTACTGAGACAAAAGTAACCCCTTTGAAGCGAGATTCAGTCCCACCTTAGAGCAGCACATGCCCACATATGTGTATGTGCCAACCCCACCCAAAAGCAGCTAAGAATTGTCACCTGAAAAATCAAGCAACAACCTTAATTTTTCCTAGAAAATGCTGGCCACGCTTTTACTGGTGAGGCTGAGGAAGACTGAAAGACAAACAATTAAAAATCAGTCACACAGCAACTTTGAAGTCTTCTTAGAAAGAGCTGAGTGTCCCAGGTTCCTAAAGCAGCAAGCATGTGAAAGACCAGTGAGATGCCTTCCTGTTGATACTGCCACACTGACCTCTCAGCGTTCCTACCTGGCCCACAGAGAGCCAAGAGCTTCTCCACTAAGCGCATTACCTCCAGAGAGTCAGTAAGCAGTAGTACCTCCAGCAATGGGCTCTTTTTTCAATCATTACCTGGCAAATTAATCTGCATTCCCAGAAAGGAGAGTGCAAGGCTGCCAGGTGGGTGGCACAGAACAGCAAGAAGAGGAGCCTTTACCCTTCCACCCTCTCCCGCTCCCCCACAGATGGGAAGATGAGTTTAGGTAACACTGCAGGGGAGAGCACGAATGCTGGAGTAAATATTCAGCACGAGTAGCTACGAGAGCATTTCCTAGGAAGGCTGACTCACCTTCCTGACCTCCCTTTCCAATTCACTGGAGGTGCAAAGACTCCATGCTACCTCACAGACTTTTGGAAATAAGGAAACCTTGGGCACGGAGCAGCATTCAGAAGTGCCACCTAAGGGAAGGGGAAGAAAGGAAACGCTGCCCAGCGAGAGCATGGCACCCAGTTTCCAAATGATTTTTACAGCTGGAGGACCAGCAGGGCTGAAGGGCTGCTGCAGCCTCTCCTGATGGCACAGAGGCAAGCTGGTGTGGAGGGGGCTACGCAGGACACGGCATTCCCTGTTCTCCCCTTCCTTCCTCCTTGAAACACACTGCAGTATATGGAGAATGAGTCAGTGCCCTGGGACTGCATTTTTAACTGGTGGTGGGAAAAACTGAGGCACTCTGCAGTGCTAGGGAAGTCACATACAAAGTACCAGAAGTGACAAGCACCTGAAGCTACTTCCTGCCCAAGGGCCCTGTACCCAGTGCTGCAGTGGCTGGCACGTGCCTCCCTAAACAGCAATTATTGAGGGAGATGGGCAACATAGGAAAGGCCAGCTCATCCACTGGATACTTGTCCTCCCAGGGGGACAGCGGGCAACAGGATTTCCTGATGTCAACGCCAGTGCAGTGTCTTGGCAATGCTGCTCAGTTCCAGCAAGTTTCAGCTGCCAGCGCGGTGGGAACCAGTGAGACTGGACTCAACAGGAAAAGGTCCCTCTGGTTCAGGTGGCACTTCCTGCCTGTTGCCTGGAAGAGCCCAGCAAATATTTGACTCAGGAGGCATTCACATGTCAGAGGCAAGCTTGAAATGAAAGATGCTTCACCTCAGTTTCTCCCTGCACACAGTGGAACAGTTCCCAACTATTGACACCAGTAATTCAACATCAAGAACCAGTTTAAGAGCTGAAGTTTCCAGAGTTTAAAATAACCACTACCAGGACTACTGGATTATCTCAATACTTAAAAAAAGAGAGGAAGTTTCTAAGACAACCCTTTCTGTAAGGCTCAGTCAAGGAGCTCCACTATCCCTCATCCTCAGGAAGTTTATTGCACTCCTCCCTGTTCCCCAGCCTGCCTTGCCAGCCTTGAGAGCTCCAGGGCTAGAAAGTCAAGTAGTGCTTCCTTGGCCAGCTTTAATGGACTTGCAGCATTTTCAGCCCCAAACACACAAGGCATTTTGTAAGCTTCCTGGGTTAAGAAAAAGCAAAGGAAAGGTTTTAGCATGGCAGAATCAGCACAAAGATATGACATCCTATCCTGTGAAGAGCTGTTGGCTTCGCTGGCATTCATGGCATGACTGCTGCTTCCTATCACATTGTCCCACAATGGGCAGATGCTTTTGTTTCCTTCGAGCTGGCAGGCTAGGTGTAAAACATCAGCTAGAGTGGGATCTTAAAAGCGATTTACAGTATCCCAGAGATGGCAAAAATCCCAGGGAAGTTGCATCCTTTTCTGGCCTCCTTCAGTGATTTTGAAGGACAAAAGCAAGCCCACCACCCTAACAGACCACAGCCAGGTGGCACAGGACCGCCCAGTGAGAGAAGTGTGGGCAGCTGGTACCTTATCTAGTCCATCTGCCAACTAGTGATTTCCACTGCTGAAGATCGTATGATTAAAGAAATGGGTGTGAGCATTAATTATTTCCTGTTACGCATTTACTCTTCTAGCTGGATTCTAGCACCTCTGATGAATTAGAGAAGGAGGTTGGGAAGGTTAATCAACCTTCCTAGGAAATGCTCCTGTAGCCACTTGAAACACTATTGCATCCATAGGCAGCAATTTCATACTGGGAAGTTATGTCCACTCCCCACCCCCCTTATAATTTTGCATGCCAGAGATAAGTCACAACACACACATGGGAATGGAAGTTGAGCACAGATTATCAGAGCCCAAGAAAGGAGATAGTTTTCTTTGCTATACGCTCTGCCAGCTCACTGCCAATGACCAGTTCACCTCTCAGAGCCACACTCTCTACATCACTGTTTTAATTTTGGTGGCACATTCTGCTCAGGAAGGTGACACATTGATCCCTTGGTGCCTTGGTCTGCTGGCATATACTGAACATCAGAAAAGTTCATAGAAAATAAAGATAGTGCACATTCATACAAAGGTCTATTTTCAGTGAAATCTCCAAGCACCATAAAATACTGAACCATTCACATCACTTGGCAAGCAGGGAAACTGAGGAAAGGACACATATTGGTGTCTCATTAAATCTCACCCCATAAGCTGAAGAGACAGGAATAAAAAGAGTCTCCTAAGAACAAAAATCCCATCCCTTAGGCAATCCAGCCTCTTAAAATACAAAAGATCTTGCTGTAAGCAATTACAACACATCAGATTTGCTTTCTTGGCAACCTGGCTTCTAAAAACTCTGGGCTGATTAGGCAGGCAACTTGGCAATTTCCCGCCAAGGTCTCCAGACCTCACCTAAATCAGCTGTAGGCAAGGAGATGAGGCAGTAAGAGACTCAAAGCTGTTTGCTCTGCCTCGCACAGGTTCACAAGGAAACCCATCCAGTGGGTCTCCTCTGCAAGGCAAAGCCAAGACAGCAACTGACCTGGGCTTCAATTACACAGAGGACTTTGGAGAGATTAAAACCCCAGACGGGCCAAGATAAGCTCTTAAAAGCCTGCTGACTCTACTTTCATGCTGAAGACCATTTCATTTCTTGACCAGAAAGGCCAGCTTTAAATTAAGTTTCAGAACAATTTATTTTCTTTTGATAACTAGTAGTTAATGCATCTCATTCAAAGCAATTTGGGTACTGCTTGTACTACGTCTGGGGGGAAGTATGGAATTAATTACCTTTTGACTTACACTTTTTCTATAAAGATGTCTGGAAAGAGATTATGAGGTGGACCAGTCATCAGGTAGGTACCTCTGCCAGATGCAGAGCCAAATCAAAGTCTGATAGTATCAAAATACAGAGAAATATACACCTAGAACCAAACCAAATCAGCTTTTGGCGGTCACTTTTTGGCAAAGAAAGTTGACTCCAGCCTCTCTCCTCTCTGTTCCTGTCCCTGTCCCATATGCAAAAG
>NW_010325688.1:13575-19494 GCF_000700745.2 Antrostomus carolinensis | reverse complement strand
CTGATTGTTTAATGGAAGGGAAAAACCCCACACTATCTGATCCCTGTAAAACACCATCAGTGAATAAGCACCACATACACAAGGAAAAGCAACCTACTCTGAAATGTTTGAGTTTCATTATTCAGACTTTTCAAACAAAGAGTCAAAGAAAAAAAATAAATCAAACTTTCAGCAGATAAAGGGGGTGGAATTATGACTGACTCTGTATTACTCACTCTGCTCACACGTCTGAAAAGTCACACTGACTTTGCTCAGAGGTTTCTTCACCACCAGGTAGAGGTGAGTCTCCTCCCTTTCTTCCATCATAACCGGTTACTTTCAGATCAGGAAGGACAATTACTCATCCTCTATCAAAACCCCAAGTTTCCTAGTGTGATGCACGAAGGTTTTGATGGCAATCCTCCAGCCTTTCTCTCATACAAAAATTACAGGAGGGTATTTTGGGGGGCAGTTCTCAGCTCTCCATGATGTCGTGATTGTTGCCCTGATGTCACTCATTTGTTTAATTTTGCAGGATAAGCAAGAGAGTACCAAAACCGTATCAGTATTAAATATAGCAGTCTTGAGACTGGCAGGTCTAGCTTTAATACACACCTGGTGTAAACAGAAATGTGTGTCATCTGGTGAGAACGAACTCAAGAAAGGTGGACTCGGAAACAAGGTGAGCAGACAAGCCTCAGCCGCTGGATGCAACACATTACCTGCATGCTTGTTGCGCCTGTGACTGATCCTGGGAGTAGACGACCCATTTCCTCGCGGTAGGAAGAGAGCTGCACCTTTCACAGTGAGGAAGCTTTCGCTGATGCTGCAAGGGAAGAGACAAACAGTGAGTAAAGAAAATTATCTGTCTTTAAAAGGAGAAAAGCAATGGAACAAGAGAGGTTCAAGGCACTGAAGGCATGCTCTGCTCTGCTCTTTTGCAAGGGAGCGATTTAGAACAAATTACTTTGTTGGTAAAGAACTTTCCCCTGTAAGTACGGCAAACATTGAAAGTATAACTGAGAACAACACGAACAGAGAGACACTGAAAAGCAGAACACATGCCTGGTGCTGTTCTGCCTGCAGAGGTAGAACCTGAGCAGGCAGAGGGATTAACCTATGGCTGTACTTTTGAAAGTCAAGATGAGAGATCCACATTTCTAAATGGCGATTAATACAGCAAGCCCAGGCATCTCCATAATTACAGATTCTGTTAACCCTGTGCTTTGTGGTTCAGGCACAGCTGATGCCCTGCAGAAACAAATGTCTCCCTTCAGGATTAGCCAGAGAAAATTAGTGTACATAACAGATTAAGAAACCATGAAACTACTGTCTAAAAGTTGTATGGTAATTAAGTCTCCAAGGTTTATAGATTAAAAGCAAAACTGTAATGCTGTTGAATTCAGACATCCCTTGCTGTCTTGATTTTGCCCTTTCAGAAGTCACACGAGGAGAGAAGTTTGTGGAAAGGGGCAATAAAAGAGCTCAGAACTTCTGTGGAACAGCTGATACTTTAAGCACATCTTCCAGCAGTTTTCTTAGAGATGCTGTGGCTCATGGAAAAAGCAAGACACGCTACAGATTCTGCAGTTATCCTGTTGCATAGTTAAGGGTTCCTGCTTTTCTCAGAACTGATAAGATAGTCATACAGGCTTTGAAGAAAACCAGACACAATTCTACAGTCAACAGGATGGTTGATGAACATGATAAGACAGGATGGGAGAGTCCCTGGCATCATGCAACCCAGCAGCTCCGTGCCTTGAAAAAGACGTTGGCTTGTTCCCTTCAACTGAACAAGAGATTAGGAACTTCTTAGTTCCTTTCTCTGCTTAAACAAATACCAAACCTATTTATTCCCTTCCTTTAAGAGACAAGGACTGGAAATAATAACTGAGTAAAAAACCCCGCCATACATTTGATGAAATTCCATGTTACAAAATGCAGGTGAATGCCAGAACATGCCAGGTCACCATCCCTCACAGCTACTGCTGCTCTGCAGAATAAGCAAAGGCAAATGCTGCCTGCAGCCCCTACTCCAGGGACAGGTTTCAGGAGTTACTCAGAGGCAGGTGTACACCTGAGCACAACGGAGGACAACAGCATCACAGAGAATCATGACCAAGAACCAGGACACAGCACGGCATGAGCCCGTGATCTTCTGGTTTCATGATTTGAGGTTTTTCCGCTTTAACAACAGACTCACTGACTATGTTTTTATAGCTTCAAGAATTATAAAAGCTTACGTTAAAGTTGGATTTCCCCCTAACCTCAAGCACATTTCTAGGCACTCTCCATTTTCCTGGTGGGGATATAAACAAGATCAATTTTTCTGAGCTCCAGCAAAGCAGATGCACACACTCAGAAAGACCTTCTGTGCCTGTAGCACATCCCAATGTTACGCACTGTCTGTCATAACCTCAGCACTCCTCCTTACTGACAAAGTTTATCCCAAAACTATTTGCTAAAATTAAACCAGATGTCAAACATGCACTGGATGTTTCAATAAAACCAGAATTTTAAAAAGGAAAAATCACTCATCCCAAATTAAATGAATCAGGGATGTTTACCTGTGCTAAAGTTTAAAATAAAACAATTAAATTCATTGGGTACACTGAGCACAGATGTTTCCTCAGATCCCTCTCATTTAAAAATTTTGACTGAGCCTTTCTAGCTCTTGGTGACAAACAGATCCTCTGAAAGCCCTCAAGCTATGCAGTTTCTTAAAGCCTGAACTGGAGAAACACTGAGTTATCCTGAAGCCACAAACTTAAAATAAATAAATAAATAGATAAATAGATAAATAAATAAAAAAATCATTCTCCCTCTCTTATCTTGACCACGTTTCAATGCAGAAGGACGCTTTGCTTTCAGACTAGCACCCACAATGGCAGTGTGGCAAGAGAGCGTGCCCTGCTTTGCTGACCCTCTTCAGGAGACAAGACAATGATGCAGAAAGAGGAAGAAGACATTCTCTCCTCCTCACCACAGAGCAAAAAGCCTTTCAAGGTGCTCAGGAGGAGAAAGAACTCAGCAGTCACGGTAAGTTTTCCCATAGTTAATTTTATCAGCAAAGCCAACAACTAATATTAGCAATCCCTCAGCCTGTGCCTGAGGCTTCCCCAGAAGGCTGAATTAGCAACTATTTTTAGTGGATAAAGCAGCGTGTAGCTACAGGGCTGGGAGGTTAAAAACCTTCTCACTTCCATCACTTTCCCTTATCACTACAGCTCTGCTGTCAGCCACCTGCCTGGAAAGGAAACATGGGCAGAATTAAAGAGATTCTCATCAGGTACATCCTTCCAGGAGGCCACCTTCTCTCCTAAGGCCACGGAGAGCCTTGATTTGGGACATTACCCACAAGCAACAAGTTTGAGTTGGTAAAGCCAGGGAAAGGGAACGACATTTCCCATACAAAGGGTTGGAACAGGTGAAGAACATGGCAAAGCAGATCATTCTTGTAGAGCAGGGAGGTCAAGCAACAGGGCAACACCTCCCGTAGGGTGGGAGATGGTGGGCAGGGAGCAGACTGGTGGAGACAAGAGCCTTGTCCTTCTGCCAGTTACAGTTCTGGGGACACTCGCTATGCGGACGAGGGCACGGCACGCTGTCGGCACTCAGCATCACCTGCCATGAACTCCTAACACCAGACACCCAACGCATCAGTATCCAGCATGACACTCCAGCAAAAAACCCCTTAATACACAAACACACAACCAAGCCCTTGCTCTGAGGTTCAACCAGTAACGAAAATTTGTGAGGAAAGGCAAGAAGTTTATAGGAAAGTCCAAAGAGCTGTAATAATAACTACCAGGGAAGCTTAACACTGTCCTTTCAGGAGATGCTGGTTTTGGTGTCTGTGATATACTAAAGGGACAAAAAAAGCAACTGGTGGCCCAACATCCCCTGTACCAACTACTCCTGCCTGCCCCATTTGGGTCCATCCTGCCTGGAGAGCCCCAGTCATGATCTTTCCTCAAAGCATCACATTTCTGGGCAATATCACCTTTGGATGCTGCCCTTGATGTATGAGAAAGAGAGAGATCCAGGATTCCTCCTGTAGGACACTAACAGAAGGCTCCACTCCAAGATGCTTCATAAGCATAGAAAGTAGAAAAGATGCATGTGAAAGGGGCAATTAGAGGCTCAAAACAACAGTGCTCACCATAACAGCAGAGCCATGCGACCATCCACTCCTGATTTTACCCTGCTGACAGCTCAGGGGATCCCAGGCATAACCTGGGCCTTGAAATATTTCATAATATCCAGTTTGCCAGAGCCTTCTGGAGCTTCAATGCTCCTTGAAACAATCCCCTGGAAATGGATCGGGTATTAAAAGACACTAAATATGGTTAGGGGAGAAGCTGAGTCCAGGAGAGGAGAAGACAGGGAGCCAGCTTGGCAGAGGTAACAAAGCTGAATTGTATTTTATCAGCACACCAGGCTCGTTATCACTCCTCTGCACTACACAGTGGCTTTCTTCTGGAGAAGACTTACTTGGGACATTATCTGTGAAAGAGTTATTAAAGCTAAAAGCAAAACCCTCAGCACTACAGCTGTGAAAAAAAAAAAGCTTCTGTTCCACGTTTAGCCCGTTCACCTCGGAAGTGAAGTAGCAACCTTAAGGCCACCAGTGATGTGCTATTTGTAATTCACTGCTCACTGGGAAGAGAACCAACATTAAGTGGAAGACTTAAGCAACTCCTACAGAAATTACTACTTGTACCAATTTTCCTCCCAGGCAAAAAAAAAAAAAACAACTTTGTAGAAAGCGTACAAGGCACATCATCAAAACTATTTAAAGCCTTTTGCACAAAAAGCACAGACGTTCCCCTCAGAAGACCCAGTTTTCTAAACAGCAGGAACAGCACAAAACTGAAGCAACTCCCTGACGTGCTGCCCAGGGGGTTGAGCTCCTTGTGCACAAGGAAAACACTGCACAGTTCATCCCAAATTCTCATTATGCTACAAAATCAGGGACCCACATAAAACTTAGAGATGGCAAACAAATAGTGAATGCCTTCCCAGCTGTTACCCTGCACAGCTCTGTCCATAAACAGCAAGCACAAACACCAAATCAACTGGTCTGAAGACACGACAGGCAGTGTTACTGGTTTACAGACTATGCTAAAGCAATGTGATATCACAAATCATCTAATGCTCTGCCATGAACCCCCCTACAACGCCTTCCACCGAAGGGGCTGCTTCTCCAGAGTGCTGCTCCACCAGCCAGGAGGTAGGTGAATCTGCACCACCCACCAGTTTTCAATGAAAAATTCTCAAGTCCTCAATGTAAAAAAACTCAGAAGGGAACCTTGGAGTCTTCTTTAGAAATTATTCCATAAAGAAAGAAGAGAATACCTTCTTAGAAGTAGAGTAAGGAAAGCAAAGAGGCACCTGAACAGCTTCTGGCAATGTTTTATCCTAATAAACACTTAATTATATTATTGTGAGCCTGAGGATGACTCTCCAGTCGGCTCTACTTACTCATCAGAGCAGCTCCTTTACAGCAGGCTCTGTCCTGTCCAGCCCAGCCCTTCATCAGGTACTCGCCAAGTAGCACAACCAAGAGAGCTGGCACCATCCAATGAAAGGGTCAGCAGGAGAAGTCCTCCTGCTATGTGCCCCTGCACAACGCAGAGGAATGGGTCAGCACGGCGAGGGGCAAACCTCCTTGTGCTGTCACCTCCTCAGCAGCCCTGCCCTTGGCAAGCACAGGCAGCACCACGGGCACTGCAAGGTCGCATCCCCCTGCCCCAGTCCCCCTCACCCTTAGAAGAAAGAGGGACTTTAAAAAGCAATGGGCTTGGGGAAATGAAGAGTTCAAGATACTTGATATTTGAATAAAAGTCTGCAGTATCTACAGAACACAAACATAATGTCTCTGTCAGCCCCAGGTATTTATCAACCAGAACCCTGCAGAAAAGAGCTCTGAAGCAGCAT
>NW_010325688.1:5431-13563 GCF_000700745.2 Antrostomus carolinensis | reverse complement strand
GCATCCTAACAGAGGTTGTGAGCCGTGGCTACGGGAGGCTGCGCTGGGATTTCAATGCCAAGCCTGGCTCCAGCCGTAGCTCCCTGTGACAAGAGCGTTGTGCAGTCACCCCAGAGGCTTCCAGCTCCTGAGCAAAAGGAGATTTTCCTAAAGGGCACTTCTTGGGACACAACCACCACCCAGAACAAGCTTTGCAAACACAGCAAGACTGCGCACCAACAGGAAAGGCTACAGCAAGAGCTTCCCATTCATCTACAGGACGTACCCTTCCCTTCCAGCTGCTGGTTGGACCCCAGGCACAAGTTAACCCTGGTGTTGAGTAACTGGGAGCACTCAGCACTGCAAGCTCTGGAAATGGGAAGTGTCAATGCAGACATCCGGACTAAAGCGCTGGAGATTTCAGCCAGGGGCTCGCTCCTTCAAACGCTGCTCGTGTGCACAGCAAAGGCAGCCCCCAGCAGCTAAACAGGCGCAGGACGGGGAACAGACACACTGAAATAGAGCATCTACCAGGAACTGAAAATAATCTTGTACACACAGTTACTCTCCCTTGGTTTTAAGCCAGGATGCTCCCTCAAAAGCCCCCGACATTTTGCTCTAACACGAAAAGCCAGAGTGTGCTGCAGGGGGGAGCTCACATCTCTGCACTGCACATCTCATCTGCTGCCAGCTCAGCTCCATCATCCTCCTTTAATCCATAGGCTGCAAAACACAAAACCAAGAAAAAGATCACAACTCTGGTGCTGGCAGGAGTGGCGGAGCAGGCATCGATACTTCGCTCACTCCCGAGGCTGTGGAGCCAGGCGCAGGGAGGGCAGCCGGGGACACGAGAGCAAGCTCTTGCAGCACGCCAGGACTCACCCTGGGAGAGCAGCAATTCCAACTGCAGCTCGCTGTGCCTGGTGTGGAAAAAGTCAGAGGAGGACAGGCCAAGCAGCCTGTGCTTTTCCTCAGCACCTCAAGCCATTTCCTCCCTCCTCCTGCTCTCCTTCCCAAACTGGCTGTTTCCCTTCCTCCGCAGGCAGGCCCACGGCATCGCCTGCTCCGGGACTGACTCTCACCATCAGCCTCCCACTCGCTTTATCCAGCCACAAGAAAAGTCCTGGTGAATAAAACATCAGTTCCCCAGCCAGGGATGCAATGCTGGCTGGGTACAGCTGGAAGGGTGTGCAGCCTGGCAGCCAAGGGCACTTCTCCATCAAACCACCGGACAAAAGCATCGCACGCCTCCAGCATCCCTCCCTAGAGAAGCACCTAGTAGTTTGTTTTCCAATAAACATCCCTATTTCCCTTGCTTAACTTTTAAAGCACCTGGTTTAATAACTGACAGCAATATTAATGAATTATAGAGAGGAGAGCAATGCTTGGCTTCCAGTATAAGCCTTTGCTCCCAGGCAAGTGATGAAGGCACCTGGTTCTCTTCACACAAAGGCCAAATCTCAGGGCTGTGTAAAACAAAGTAGTACCAGACACTAATAAAAAAACCCAAACTCAGAAAACAAGAAGCCACCATAACAACAGGGAAATGGAAAAGGCAAGGATAACTCAGGATTGCTCTCCACTGACATTTGTATTAACAGGGTCAGCTGGCAGCACACACAGACAAGTCTAGGCTTCTGATATCCAAAATAGAAACAAACCCACTGCCGAGCAAAACAAGGGCCACGACTTACCGAAAAGGGCTCTGTGACAACAGAGGTGACAACACTGAGGGCAGGGAGAGAAAGGGGAAGTGGTTCTCTGGTTCTCCAACAAAGGCTGTCTCGCCACTCAGCACTTTTGCAACTTAAGAAACAGCACGAGGAGAAAAACAAACAAAGCGTGGGAACCCACTCACTCCATCTCAGATGTCTGACGCAAACTGCATTTTTGCAACATCTACATTTGTGCCTTTTTTTTTAAAAAAAAAAAAAAGGAATTGTCTACAGTCACTTCCTCTGCTCCGAGGTGGGGCTCCCTGGAGAGAGAGTTCAGCTGCAGTGACACAGACAGGCATAATCACGGAAGGATCTGCAATGCCAACGGGAACTCCTTTGTACTAACTTACCTACTGATCCCTTCTCACCACAGCCAGGTTGTCTTCCTTGTCCCTTGCTCTAGTCCCTGATATGTACATCTGCTGAAGCTGAGCTAAGACAACAAGAAAAACTTACAGTTTTTTAGAAGATACCCAAAGGTGAGGATGATGGGTGTGGATATGAACTTTAAAGGCATTGCCACTCTAAAGGCATTCCTTTTATTTGCTTCAAGTGAGGAGAGAATTTATGGTAAATCAGAGAGGGTACAACTTGCAAAAGGGAGTGTTGATGAGCATGGCTGTGTCTGCAAGTGAAGAGCAACAACTTCAGATGCTCAAAACAACCAGTCACAGACACAGAGATGGGATCTAACCAGCATCAGGTCACCCAACAAGACCATAGGGAGTGTTGATGCCCACTCAATACCCTACTGAGTTAACAAGTCAAGCTCACTGCTGGAATAAACCATCGCACACACATGCCATCGGTGCTCCTCGGCCACCAGGATCATTTGAATGGAGGTACAGAAGTCATTTTGCAAACTTCAGAGTCAAAGCAGCTTGGGAAGCCTGGTGAGAGCGGTGGCATCCTTTGGAGACAGCTCTGGGCTGAGAAACTCATCCCTTTGCTGCCAGCAAGGGGAGCAATGACAGCTGCTGTTGCAGCCAAAGTTTTCAGCCCACGCAGCTGCAACAGGTCCACACTGTGCTGAAGAACCACAACCACCTGCAGCATTCCTCTGCCTCCTGGTGCCCTGAGCCTCGCTCTGCAATGGTGAGCTGATCTTTGGACTCCTATCAAATGTATTCCCTCACAGGCAGGGCTGAGATTTATTTGTTACAGGCACAGGAAAGCAGACTGGGTTTTAAGCTGGACTCCAGAAGAAGACATTTTATAATTTCTGATAGAAGTCAAAGTCCACGTGGGTTTCCTGTTCTGCTCACATACCCCCAGCCCACGAATGAACCAGCTCAACAACACACAAACTCCTAAATCAAAGGTGACACAGGCAAACCCCTTGCCGAGGTTGGGCAGCTCACGGGTGAGTGAGATGCACCGAGTCACAACCCTGCTGCCGCCACCGAAACGCAACGTGGGCTGAGACATCCCGCTGTGGCACAGAGCATCAGGTAATAATTTATTTCAAGGAATACAAAGTTGGGCACAGACTGTATGATTCACCATGACAATGAAGAACAGAGTTATGCAAGGATGGACACAAGCTATCACCCACTGAAACATACTCCTTTTCCACACAGCACAAACAGAAAACAACTTTACTGTCTGCCTTGCCATACAACACCGAGTCCCCATGAGCCACACATTGCCTGGCCCATCGTCAGCCTCCAAGCTGGCTTCAGAGAATCCCCACAGCAAGAAAAAAAAATATTCCAAAAAGCAACAGCAAAACAAGTTGTGCAAACAAAGCTCTGATGTGCTCTGGAGTTTGGGACCAAAGATATGCACAAAGTCATTTCAGTAATTTTTTCTACAGCCTGAGCACGGCGGTTCACGTACGAGAAGGGGGGTGGCTAACACAATTAGGATGCTTATTAAGAAATCTGGGCACTCGGTGTTGACAGAAGAAATTTGATTCTATGCACTTTTTAAAGTGAGAGACCTAGACCGGAAGCGAGACCGTGAAAGGAATTTGTTTTACATGATAGTCCCCAAAGGTTTCCAGGTCTCCAAGTCAAGACATTCCCAGATTAAAGTCCTAAACGACATTCTTCTTGTGCTATATACTGTTTAAACATCCACAAACTTTAATGTGTACCACGGGGTTCACGGGGCAGTTATACCCAAGAGAACACTCCGCAATGTTTTACCACCACGTGCCGCAATCCTACCAGCTCCGTCTGTCCAAAATGAGAAGCTGCTGTGGTATGAACCAAATGCTTTCACAAATATATTCTTAAAAACACTTTAATCAACATGAGAAAACTTTATAAAGAGAATCTATTGCATCAAGAATCTTTAAAAAAAACCCCAAAACAACCCACGAGCTTTTTGATTAGTTATCTTCAGCAAGAGCACCCCTCTGCTTGACACATACTTATTTTTTTATCTCAGATTTAACACAGTCCATGTTGATCATCTTTAAACCACACAATCATCTCCTCTGCCACCAGAGTTTGAAAGCACTGCCTTCCTGCACAGCACATTTCTTTTTAAACCTTAAACAATAGCTGACACATCCTCCAGCAGCTGGTTAACAACTCGCAAGCCTGAAAGCTCTCTCCCCACTACCTTTAAATACATTTCAGACAGGATATTTTATAACTGATTTTTACCCCCATCTCCCTGCACGTGCAGGCGTGATCGCTGTCACAGACCTGACCATGTTTGGCCTGACGACCCTTCTGCTTTAAATACGACTGTAACACAAGTCACTGGAGACATCCTAAGGTCAACATACTGTCCCTCCCCGCAGCAGCCAAGCCCAGGGGCTCCTATATTTAGACAAAGTATGTCCAGCACTTTGGAGATGGCAGGAGACCACTGACTGGCCTGAATCATCACCAGCACTGGCTGTCTTCTTGCCAGCCCTTGGTAAATACATCAATGGACCCCTGGAAATAGAGCACCAAAACAAGGACCACTCTGTCTTCACACAAAGAAATCAATGCGGAATAATAAGCTTTTTCCTCTGTGCTAAAAAGAAGCAGATGCTTGTTTACCAAAAGCAGCAAAAATTGAGAGGCTGTTGGATTTAACTAGTAAAAAAAAAAATAAAAATAGAAGGAAGATACAGATACTTGTTCAGTATTTTAACTTCTGCAGCACTCAGCACTTTCCATTTTCTCTCACTCTTAACTGCATCCTCCCCATGCAGCAGGGCTGGCTGATCCCTAAATGACAGTTTCCAGCAGGAACAGTAAAATCAGTTTAGGATTGACTGTCCCTTTAGATTAGCAAAAAGGACAAGTCAGCGGTACCCAGCAGTGCGAGATGGTTTGTGAGCCGTTTCAGAGAGAACAGCCACGTGCCAGATTTCTTTCAATAGGTTTTGATTTGGAATGAGAAGTCACAGGGAGCTTTACCTGTTGTGCTGATACGGCCCGTAACCAGGCTATTGATCTGCTCACCCCTGCAAATGTGCCAGTGACTTCATTTTATGGAAGAGCAAAGCCACAATTAAGGGAAGACAAACTTTAACGTGGCTGTAAATAATAACTTGAAATTTTAATCAGTAAGTAGTGAGAAAACAAAGACAAAGGATCAGAAACATTTTATAGTTGGAATAGTTTAATGGATTCAGTGTCTTTCCTTTGATCCAAGACAACACTCCGCATAAGCAAGGTTAATGCAAACTTCAGATTAAATTTAAAGCTGCAAACCAAAGAAATACAGCGTCACTTTGGGTGAACTGACCCAACACTGCAGGGAATGGGGTCACTCAGCCTTTACAGACAGTTTGCTCCCCAGCAGAGAGGTGACACGCTGCCTCGTCCACCGGTGCTCAGAGCACACAGCCCTTCCCTGTCAGCACACCTACCCCGGCAGCAGCCAGGAAAAGCACTCCAACGTTTTGCTGGTGTAAGTGACAAGCAGTCTCTGGAAAAAGTCATCAGGAAAAGCTCTCCAAATTACACCATGAGATATAATTATGACGCATTTCAAAATGCAGACTCAGCATCACTTTCCGATCCAACTCTTCCCCCCGCGGATGTAGCACATTCTTCCTGGAGACAACATCCCTTGTGACGCTGCTTTTTCTTTTGGCTGTCTGAATAGAGATCAGCTTACCAGGAGTCCTTTATTCCTGAAATAATTTCCATTAATCACTCACCATACACCACTTTAAACAGAAGCTGACAGACTGTGGGATGTCTAACACCACCGCAGCATCTCCCAGTTTAAATAAATGCTGAAAAGAAGGGCAGCCCAAGAGGAGAAAGGAACCGGGAGATTTCTAAATAGCAGACAAATTAACTTCTTCAAACTGTTCCTAAGCGTTGTGATGTTTTTATACAGATACTTTAAATAAAAGCAGGGAAAGCAGTACCGTTTGAACCACCCACTCTTCATGGTATCTGCTCACAAAGAAAGTAAATAAAAGGAAACACAGCAACGTGCATAATTTTGAAGCATCACGCTGCAGTCTTGCAGTTGTGATTCCTCAGTAGAGCTGCAAATTAACCTTCTCTTTTAACACCTTAACGTGACTTTCAGCTAAAGGAGATGTCAGTGCTTAACTTCAAAATGCAGTTTAAGGAGTTTCTAACTCAACAGAAAAATGCTGCAAAGTTTTTGCTGACTAAGACTCAGACGGGAAACACATTAAATGAAGTTTTATTTTACAAGAGCTTGAACTCTGAAGGGTAGAGATTCCAGATGTGTTTATCCCTGCAAAAATCAGGTGCTAAATTTCATCAGAATTAGCACTTTAGGCAGTTTGGCGGCCAATTTTCAGTGGTTAACTCAGGTCTTCGCATTTCCCAAAAGCATGCAAACCCCTTCAAAAACCACACACTAAAGTAGAAAGACCAACAGAATACTAAATACTGCTAAGTGTCACAGACCCAGAGAAGTCTCTAATAAGAACAGAATATACGTTAGGGAAAAGGCTCTTAAGTGGCTTTTTAAAAGGCTCTAGAATAGATATTTACTTTTTTCAAGCTAGGAAGCCTCTCATAAAACACTTAATGATGGATTTTGAAGGAATTAGGGACAAAAAAGCTGGGAACAGCACAAGGGTGTCTAGGTTTTGCTCTGGTGATGTGCTGGGAAGCCTGGCTGTGTCCTGCCCCATCTCCCTTAGGTCCTGCAGAGCAGATATCACTCTGGGAAACGGGGGCTGCCCAGCTCCTCCATCCCAGCAGGCAGAGGCACAGCTCAGCAACGCGCCGGCCCTGCTCCCCTGCACACGCTGAACGAGTTATCACATCACTCTGGGATGGCTGTTTATTCTGCACCCCTCACCCCTGCTCCTTAATGAGGCACTGGAATATTTCTCCACTTGCTTTCTTACTTTCTCATCGTGGCAAACCAACAGCAGGGCTAGAAATGGTGCTGACAAATTATTTGTTTTTATTTAGACTAACTGGCTTTCAATCTTTGCAACATACAGAGGAATGCAGCTGTTCCACTTTGCATTTGTTTTTTTATTTCTCCATCTCTTTTTCAAAGCCAATAAAGGAAAAAAAAACCCAACAACTCTAACAATAACAACAACAACAAAGGCAATGACAAACTCTTCACAAGCCACCACACAATGGGCCTTGAAAAAAAAGAAAAGAAAAGAAAAAACAATTCTGGGTTCATTTTAATCCAGCATCAAGTTGCAGAAATCAAGCAGAAGACTGACAGACTGAGTTTTAGAGGACAAAGCCAAGACTAATGACAGCTTTCTCCATCTGTACCTTTGTGCAAATAAGGTCTCCCCTTTGATTACAACCTGACAAAGGGAAATTTATCATTTCCTAAACAAAGTGACCCTGCTCCAGTCCCACTTGCCATTTGGAGTCTCTCACAGAACATCAGCAATACACCCAGAACACGGCTGCCTGCTGGCCAACGCCACCATCGGCCACCACCTCGATAAGCAGAGGTGGCTGAGCCAAGACAGAGGCAACAGCCCGCTCCAAACATCCCGTTAGGACATGTAAGGACAGAGGCTGCAGGGCAACAAGAGGCTCAGACAAGTAAATTCGTTCTCTTCACGCTGGTGAACAAAGCACAGGGAGAGAAGAAACACAGCACAGTTCATTATGCACGATAACACTGGTGTACAGACAATTAAATCTAAGCTCAACTCATCTCAACAGCTCTCTGCAGGGGTCCCAACCCACCCTGGGTACTTTGAGACAGTGCTGGACCAAGGGATGAACTTACTCCGATTCACCTCTGTGCCTCCACAAGAGCCATACCACAAAATTCAGATGTAACAAACCTGCACAGGTCCACTGAAAAGCTGGAAGTTAAAAGAGTGTGAACCAAACTCAGAACTGGGGAGTTAGTGAGGAGACCACAGGAAGGAGAAAGCCCAGGCTGGTGGGACAATATGGACCTCATTAAGCCATTGTGAGAAGTGTGTGAACAAACTAAGGACTTCACTGCTAAGTGACAAAGATCATTTGTTTAAAAGAAAGGACTCAATCATTTCTGGTT
>NW_010325688.1:0-5417 GCF_000700745.2 Antrostomus carolinensis | reverse complement strand
TTCAGCAGTCTGTGGATTTAGCCTACTTGTAACAAAGGTGTTTTGAGAAAAAGCATACTTCTTAAATGGCTTATTACAAATAAACCCAGAGACCCCAACGGGCTGAACACAGTGTTGATGAGGGCCTGATAAGTACTGGAGAAACAGGAAAACACACTGAACGAGGAGTCTGTGGCCTTACTATACCTAGAAATGCTCAAATTTGAAAAGCTGCCAATGCCAAGAAGTGGTGACCCTACACGGAGATCTCACGGGCTGGATTCCCGTATCACCCCCAGCCTTTGCCAGCGCTGGGGTACAGCTTAATTCTATCACTCATCTCCACAGGCTTTTCTTTCCCCAACCTCCCTTAGTTATGGGCTGATGTCCTTGAACCAGAAGGCTCCTCTCTGTCCCAAAACTCTTGGTTCATCCTACACAACACAGCAATAAGTGGCAATAACTATTGCCGGTCTCCACTTCCCAAGCTGCTGGATTCAAGCTCTGGCCCAGGTGTACACGCAGAGTAAAGGGGTGTCTTCCAAATATTTCAGCAAAAGCACAAGCATTCAGAATTAACAACAGGAGTGAATTTTACTCCATGTGTTTGTGGAAATAAGAGTCTTCAGCCAGCTGCTACAAAATACCATGGCTAGAAACTCAAGTTGCAGATTTGCTCTGTACACATTACATCCATTACACTGGAGAAAAAATATTTGCTGAACTAGTTTTAAGCCCTTACAGGCTGATAATTTAAATGGTGTTTGTCAGACCGATGCAGAGGAGGCAGCAATTCTTCAGAGCCTATTGCAGAATGGGATGCAAAATTTTAAACTTTCTCTGACCGCATAAACACTAATTAGAAGCAACATTACAAGAAAGTTAGCCTGAAGTAGTTTAAAAAAAACAATGAAGCAATATTTTTGCCAGGGGCTCTGTGAAAAAGGTACAAGGAAGTACAGTACTGCAAAAAAAATCCCAGCCAGCCTGTTCACTGGCCCCAAAAGGTCCTTCTGCTGATAATCTCACTTGGGTCCTTCTGCTTTGTAGTCTTTAGAAAAATCCCAAGCATTTCTAGAGACAGGAACATCTGCAGAAGTTTCAAGAAAACAACAAATCTTAGAGGCAACTCTACCATTCACAGTCTCTTAAAACATGAACTCGGCAGCCCGGCAGTGTGGGCTTCCTAACCAAAACATATTGCTTAAAACCGAGTGGTGGTGTGGGGGTTTTGTCCTTGAAACACTAGTTTGTTGCTCAAGTTTTGATTTGACGTCTGATAACCACCTCTGTCTCTCTTCCAACCCCCTACCAGGAAGGATCGGTGAGACAAATACCCATAGCTTCCAGGGGAATAAAAGGAAAAGCCAAACAGGAAAAGTAGTTATGAACAATACAGCCCTGGCTTAGTTAATGATCAACTTTGGAGCACACAGCATACTACTCTTACCCAATTACCACAACTTATTTGCATAGAGTTTTTAATGGGTAGTAAACGGCCTTTTACGCATTGCATTTGTGTTGTCACAGTGGGTAAAGAAATAAAAAAAACATGAGAAAGTCCCAACGACTCTGCTCAGTCAACAGGAAGCCCATCCGCTGTGCTGGGGGGAGCTCAGCTGCGCGGAGGGGTGGGCAGGAAGGGTAAGGGGTCAGGTTCCCCTGCCTGCACATTCCCATCGTGTCCTTGGTGGTGTAGGAGGCTGTCTTCTGCACTCATACAAACCTTGAGCACATAATACACACTGAACTGGAAAACTGTGCTATAGCAGCCTGTTCGGATCCTACCAGCCTCTATAACAGATGAAGAATTCATTGACTTGTTTCTCTATTTCAAGCACCTCCAACCAGAGTGACCCTCAGCTCATAAGGCAACTTCAACTACAGCTGATAGCAGTAACTGGAATCACTCCGCTGATCTTCCAGTCTTTTGAGCAGCTGTTTCCAAGCATCTCCTCATCAGCCCTTACATATCATCGACTCTCGGCACAATGGTGAAATACTCACAAAGGTACAGCACTTACAATGGCACAGAGGCAATTAAAGATTTCCAATAACAAGCTGCTTGGAGGACTGTGGTCTAATTGCTGAGCGGTCAAGGTTTTTGGCAGCAATAACATTGTGAGCAGATAAAAACGGCTGTAAGGTTTCCCATATGATTATATATAAATAAATAAAGAAGCAGCTCTCCAAACAATGGTAACAGCAGCCACACACCTACCCAAGTTCCTGACTTGGCACTTGGCATAATTTAAAATTAGATGGTCATGAAATTTCCTCACATAAAGGCCATGGCCGCATGATAAAGGTAAATGAAAGGGGTGGGGGGGGACAAGGGCCAAGGCAGGCTGGGCACAGAGACAGGTTGCAGCAAGGAGGAGGCAATACAATGAGTCCGAATTACCCAGTGCTGTAATTTATCGTACAGTCTGTAATTACCTGCACAGCCCATAACTTCCTCTTACACTGACAAGTGTTGTTTCTTCACACTACGCAGAAGGGTGGCCACTTACAAGAAAACTGATTATGTGAGAGAACAATAAGCTGCTAAGACAAGTCTGCAAGAACGTTTTGTGGCTACCTTTAACCTTTCACTTAAAATAATTCTGTTTAACTTTTTTTTACTACTTTTTTTAACATTTTTTTTAGAGCTCCAAGATATACCCACAGCACTCTGAAGAAATTATCTATTTTAGCTCCTTCTTTCCCCCCCCCTCCCCCCAAAGTTTAAAATACTTATAAAAACTATCACTTAACATCTTATAATAGAAAACAGACTGCTATGAAGCAAGTATGAGAACCATGGAAAGTAGCAAGCTTATTCATGTTTTCAGATCCATCTGGTTCCCAGAGTGTTGGAGGATGAAGTAGTAGATGGTATTGGAGTGTTTGACACGTGCTCAACGTGAGCCCAGGGAGGACTCTCACTGCTGCTTTGCAGAAAGGAAGCTGAGGCAGAGACAAAAGTATCTAAATACATTAAAAAATGCGGAAAAATGCCAGGGGGATGCAGGCAACAAATCTAGGCAGTTAATTCTCAGGTTGAAAAGAAAGACAAAGCATCCATCTGCATCTTCAGGCCCCACGCCCTTGCTGAACACTGGACTGGTGGGACTTGGCCAAGGTCACACAGGAAGGACGAGGTATCACAGGGAGCAAGAGCTGGGTCTTCCCAAATCCCAAGTGAGTGCCCTGATCGCTGGATAATCCTGCTTTGCTACTGAGATAAAGAGGAAAACCGAGTGACAGAGGAATCTGGCATTATCACAGGGACAAGGAAAAAACACTTCAGGGGCATCAACAATGAATGAGAGACCAAAAACTTGGCCAAAGGCAGAGGAAGCGGCTGCAGGCAGGAATTACTCATCTATGGCAACTTCTCCAGCTTTCTTCTGTTAATGCTTTGGTATTTATAGACTGCAGTTTTGCTTTTTTCTTTCTATCTTTCCATCAGCTGCCTTCGAGTTTTAGTAGACCAAAGTAAATTCTGAAATACGCACAAATAAACTAGTAAATCAGCAGAATTCCCACTAGGTTCAGTGAGAGTAGCAAGACTTTCTGGAATGAGTTACAACTATAAATTCTGAGCATTTTGATAAACACAAGTCTCTCGGACATTGATTTGAATCCTTGTGAACCTGAAATGAATTAGACCCAGACCAGCTGACCACATTACCGACTAAAAGCGTCAACACAAGAGTAATTTCTGCTGATCTCTGAAAGTCAGAGCTGATTAGCCAAATACATCTACTAAAGAATACACTGAAACAGAAGTTTCTGATAATGTTTGGGTCATTACTGCCCTTCCCATTCCACAAAGAACACATTTTTAGCACAGCAAAACAAAATCTGGATTTTTAGGTCTTGCCCATGCCGAAATAAGAACATCCAATATTAACCAGATTTTGTGAACTTGTGACTGTAAACTTTCAAACAGCCACAGCACTGTCCTGATTGTGAACGCTATCGAAATACTAATCCAGCGCTCAGCCTTGCGCCAACATTGATGCCCGGGCCAAAAGCCCTGTCGTTCTCATGCTTATTAATCTTTCCTTCCAGGAGGCGAAGGACAACGTAAGCTGCTCTGATAACTCAGTTATCTCCCTCCCCAGAAAAGGAAAGGGTGGTCCTTCCAACTAAGTGGTAATTTAAACTACTGTAAGATACAAGACCGCAGGGCTACGTGTGACTGAGGGAGCAGAGACGAGCTCTATTTCCCCTTTCTTTTGAATTCCTTCCGTACAGTCTCAAACGGTGGGTTAAGTGTTTGAGCAGCATCTAAAACAAACATCTTAAAAGCACTTAAATCGTTACCTGGCTACCTAATACGGTAGCTAATGATAAATCATCTCAAACTGGAAGGAAATGTTTCAGCCTACAGTAGGTTGGGGGTTTTTGCCACAGTTCCAGAATTATTGCTACTTCCCAAAGCCCAGGGTCTATCCAATTTGCATCCTGGCTTCCACAGAACAGTTTAGATGTATCGCTGTTAAACCTCATTATCAGCAACCAGAGGGAAAACCGTCGTGTTTACAGGCGATACTACGAGCGGAAAAAAAATGACTAATTACAGGCACTCTGGGTTGAGTATGAAAAAGCTCAGAGAGACTTTAAACTAAAGTGATTACCAGCTACAGCAGTGATTGCTAATACTCAAAATGAGAGGCCACGGAGTCTGGGGATTTATTTCCATATCAAGCATAAGCAGGGGTATCTGCTGAAGATCTAACTGCAAGGCAACTCAACTTCTAGCAGGAGCTTCTTGCAACAAGAAGACAGTTCCAGGTGGGACCCAGCATTTTATCCCCCTATCTTTAAGCTTTTTATGATGTTTTCAAGAGACAAAACAGCCCACTGGCTTCTTTAAAGAAACATCAAGCGTGACTAGACCATGGTGACTATCTCTCTAAAAGCCTTATCTACCACCCCATAACAGTTTCCCTTCTTAATCCTTCCAGCCAAAGCCCACAACTCAGGCAGTCCCTGTTAATTGTCTACAAATTAAATGATTATTTGTATCTGCATTTCAAAGGGGGGTGTGCAGCTGGAGAGCCTGATTTATCAAAGGGCTTAGTGCCGGGGCACAGAAACACTTGCTCTGCACTTTAGAGCTGCCCAAGACTGACAGTACTTAAAAAGGGGCATCAGCTCAGGTCTCTCCCTCGTGACCTGCAGGTCCTGAGTGTAAAATCTCAGTCCTGCTCCTATTGCACAGACCTGGGAAAAACAACAACCAAAAACCCAACCCAAATCCCCAGCCCCTATCTGCCGCCTTGTGCTAAACCAAAACAAGAGATCGAATAAAGGGGTTAATCTCTACTTTAAGCCCAAGAGAGGGCCAAGGTACACGGCCACAGGAAATCCGCACCTCACCACCAACCCCCAGCCTGGCTGTGTGTCTGCTGGGGGCGGACGGGGGAGCAGGTACAGCCCGGACC
>NW_010325687.1:62157-62358 GCF_000700745.2 Antrostomus carolinensis | reverse complement strand
CTTCTTCTTTTCAGGACAGTCCTTCTCCTCATAAATATGGATTCCCAGAGGAGTTTCTGTATTGCTAATTGTCTCAGCTTGGGCTGGGAGGGGGGGGACCCAGGGAGGAGGTACACCTTGGAGCCAGGGGAGCCTCTCGAAGCTTCTCACATTCCCACACTGCCAAAACCGCCCCCCCCCCACCCCCCCAACCCAACCACC
>NW_010325687.1:24886-62134 GCF_000700745.2 Antrostomus carolinensis | reverse complement strand
CCCCCCCCCGCCCCCCCCAAACGCAACACAGGCTAGAAGAGCAAAGAGGAAGGAGGGCAGTGGGATTTCCATTCTTGGTGGCAGATGATGCTGGATTAAAGTAGTGGTGAGACTGCAGTCTGAGACTTGTCTTTCTCACTATAAGGCAGAGCTTCAGGCTGAAAGGCTAAAACCTGCCCAGGCAATCACACTGAGGGCAAACAGATACCCCACGGTGTAACACGCCACTCGGTGTTCTCATCACGAGCACTTTGCCATTTGCCCCTGCCCTGGTGCCTCTGCCCACTCAAATCCAGCCTGCTCTTAGGGTGACTGAGCAGATGCAGTACCAGGCTCCTGCAATGAGCTACAAGGACAAGAAAAATGCTCTGTCACTGGTAAAGCAACACTGGCAAAATAGCCCCCAACACAGGCACAACTCACAGCAGCAATAGTCTTTTTACTCTATTCATGACATCGACTGGGGGGTTCGAGCTCTCTAGGAAGAAGATTAGTTTTGTCATTACAGGCTCTCTTTACTGAAGTCTTTGCTGACAAAATCCTACCAACAAAAACTTCTATACAGTAGCCTTTAGTCACTCCCAGGTCCCTGTCTTAAGATGTGGATGTAAATGTACTGTTTGTATTAACTGAATAATCTTTCTCCTCCCAGCAGTATTAAACAGCTCCTCACACATCCTCTTATTTATATTAATTTATCCCCAGCTTTAAATATGTTTTTCCACCTGCTAAGCCAAACCTTACTCACATTTATGACAATCCAGATTTAAAATCTGTATCGATCAACAGGAGGAAATTCAGATATTAATCTTGAAAGCAGAATTTAAGCCATGACCACAGAAACAAGTGCACTCGTTTATCACTACTGTGGTTATTAGTAACACTGTGGTTGCTTGAAAAATACAAGATTATTTTAAGTAAATTCTTTTGGCATTTGCTAAGATGTGTGTTAATGTAGACAGCACATTTTCAGCAACTACAACCATGTATTCTCAGTAGTGACTGTAACAGTGAAACAGTTTTTCATGTCTTTACTGACGTGATAATTGGTTTGAACATTGCAAAGCATGGGACATGAGAAATTGCTGCTGTTATATTCTAAAAAAGCTCTTATTTCTGTTTCCCTAACACAAGAGAAAGACATAATTAATGTAATTTGCAAAGATGTTATTACATTAGTTGTGCCACACAAATCAAACAAGGCAAACAACTGGTTGAAAGTGACTCGATATCCATCACACATTTTGTGCAGTGAAAGTGATACTTCTGTAGCTGACAATAAAAAACCCTTAATCACCTTCTGCAGTGGCACTCAGCAATGAAACCAGAGGAAGGAGCTGGATTTGATTCCCTGTGAGAGAGATGAGGTAAGCAAGGAGAATTATGACAAAATTGTTTGTTTTGTTTTTAAATAAACAGACACTTGGAGTAGATGGAATCAGAATAAGAGTATCACAACATTTAACTTGATACTGGGATTTATAACAATTTTGATAATAAGGTGAAGACTTTAAACAAGGGAGCCATCTTCACCCATGCTGTACGTCCAGAGGTGCAATGAAGCCACTGAGCTACTTCATGGAAGGAATGAAGCCTGCTGCCTTTATTTTTCAAGAGTCACATCTTGCAGACTTTGTGCTAGATGGGTCCATCCTTGCAATTTGAGCAGATAAGGCAAGACCCTCAGCTGGCACAAACAAGGCAGCACTGCCAACTTCTACCTGTTCAGCATGGACGTCCTGTGTCCAGCTCACCCAGGCCCAGCACACACTTCCAGGTGCCACCCTCATTCCTCTTTTGGTTTTGAGGTTGGTTTGATACTGGATTTTTCCTTCCAAGAGTAATTTGCTCCCCTTAATACTGAAGCCAGAGCTCATAAGCTTCTTCAGCAGTTAGTGGCTGCAGATTGTAGCGCAGATCCCAGCCAGCGAGGGGTGGCAAGCCTTCAGCACAGACAGGCTGGCTTGCTGCTATATTCTTGTATGTTTTTCCAAAACCCTGAAATGACAAGGTTAGGACTAACCAAAAACCACCTCTCTTGTAGTGGTGGGGTGGAAGAGTGAGTCACTTCAACTTGGTGGCAATGGGGAGGAAGGCTGGTGCATGAGTCACATCTTTGTCCTATGTCCGGACAAGTCTTTGCAGAGTTGTCCCAGGTCATGTACAAACAACACTGTCCCTATGACCTGCACTTCCAACAGCTGCAGTGAAGGAGAAGACACAGGAACCGCACCTGGCCAGCAGCTCTTTGCTGCTACCAGCACAGATTAAACACTCGGTAGCCAAGAGGAGGAAAGTAGTTTAAGGTTTAGTAATCAGTGAGACAGCAAATGCACCAGAAAGAGAAACAAAATGCCCTAATTGATGAAAAAAGCAGTGGTAAGGGTTGCTTCAGGGGTCTTTTTTTCACCACCCATTTCCTAGAGAAGTAAGGCACAGACACAGGACTGGGATGGAGATCATAGAATCATAGAATAGATTGGGTTGGAAAAGACCTCCAAGATCATCAAGTCCAACCCCTGATCCAACTCCAATTACTATATCATGGCACTAAGGGCCACGTCCAATCTCTTTTTAAAAACCTCCAGGGATGGTGAATCCACCACCTCTCTGGGCAGGCTGTTCCAGTGCCTGATTACCCTCTCCGTAAAGAATTTCTTCCTGAACAATTCCTGCACTTTACGCACTTGCACGACAGTAAAACTGCTGTTGCATTTTCTCCACTAAATGAGACAAAGTTTGTAAGAAGACATTATACCTTTTATTAAAGCAACTGCCAACACAGGAAGAAAATTATCCATTGTTTTGGGTGCACAAGCCTTTTTCCTAGCCTTGAGGAGGACTTCAGTGTAAGTCCTTGAAGCACACCCATGAACACAAAACATCTGCATTTGGCAATAGGGCAGTCATGCCCAGCCTGAGGTTTCTGCACAAGGGACTTGCCTGTCTGCCCTTTACTGTCGCTCCAGCTCATAAAACCAGTACTGAAGTACCTGCTTTTTAATAACACACCACTCTCAGAAGCAGTCTGACTACAGGTTATCAATTACTGCTGCAAAGGGAAAGGGACCTCCAAGGTCCTAGGGATTCAGGAAAAGACAGCTTTGCCACGGCTTCTCAATTAACTGCCCTAAAAGAAGAAACAGGGTGTGCTAATAATATATCCAAATTCAAATGCCAGACCTGGGAACTTTCCATGCAGATACCCTGGTTGGATCCTCAAGAGAGGAACTGGCCCATTTCATGAGCGCAAGCAGTATGTGTTGGGAAAGGATCCCGGAGGCACCAGCAGTGCTCTGTGTTTTACTCGCACAGAGAAATATTATTACTGATAAGTCTCTAAAATGTCTAAAAATGCACTGTGCCTCATTACTGAGATGCTAAACCCAAACTTTAAATGGTTCTGATGCTCCGCTTATTCAAATATTTCAGAAACTGGGCACCTCGTGCTCTTGATACCACTCATGAACTATTCACAACAAGCTGACTAAAACCACATCACTGACAGAAACTCTTTATCAGTTTCTTTAAACTTGTAAAGCTGCAGGATTGTTTTCTCAGTGCAAGAGGAGTGTGGCTGGAGAGGCAGAGGATACAGCCTCTGTGTTCTTTCCTTGGCCACTGTTTATCTGTGTGATGGTGGTTGTTGATATACCAGTCAATGATAACCTCAGCTGAGTGATTTTCATGGAAAATATTTCAATGTCTGAATATTTTACCTGCCTCTGCGGCATCTATGTTCAAACGGGGTAATTTGTGCACTGAGTCAAGCCTACACTTTTAGCCCAGTACCCACCACTCACAGGGCTTCACAGCAAAGAGTTTAGTTGCACGTCCTCAAAGTCTGAAAACGGGCAAGGAGGAAATATCCAAAAGCAGCTTTCTTCTAAATCCTGACTAATGGCAGTTGCCTCACATCTAGTTTACAGCTCATCTGATGCAATTTGGGATATTCTCATTGTTTTAATAAGCGATCTAACATCTGTTCAGCTCCTGTGTGCACAAAGCCTTGTCGCAGCGAGTGCTGTGGCCCTTGGTGCAGAAATACCTCCTTCACTGCCTTACATCTGCAGCCTTCAGTGCTTCATGGGATGCCCGGTTGTGGAGGCGGGTAAATAAATGGAGACAGAGTGTGCTTTCAGTCCAGGTATTGTTCTGGGCAGAGTGTGCATGTGTACACACAGGTACTGTGTGCCACAGTCTACCAAAAAGGCCACGTGGCTCTCAGCATCTCCCATGGATACAGGGCCACAGCAGGAGCAGGCACTGCGGCGTTGCACTGAGGGACACTAAGGAGTGAAGGAACTTGACCTGCCTCTTACATCTGTGATGCAAATGTTCTTCTCTTGACATGTAATGGAAAGTAGAGCCTGTTTCTCTCGCTGTTGCTGTGACCAGCATGAGCAAACACCATCAAAGCACAGAGAAAAATATTAGTAAGGCAGTAGGGGATACAAATATTCACCTCTTGTGTGTGAAAGCAAACTGTGCTAGTCCACACTGCCTGCGAGGACAAGGCTGCCGAGATATCTAGGAAAGCATTATCTACTCCATAGCAATAAACAGCATTTTGTTTCACTTTATTTTTAGCTTGGTTCCTCCTCTTCCTCCCCACATATGAGCGCTTCAGCTCACGGCAAAGGTCCAAGAACAATAACGTCTCGAGCCAAGGACTAAGCTCACAATTGGAAAACCAGAGGCTATATATGACAGGCTGCTCTATTTACTAACACAGAGCACATAAAACCAAACCAAACCAAAATAACCTACTTCAATATTTTTGCTTCACACAGCAAGGAAAGCGAGACTCCCTTGCACTCAGCTCTGATGTGCTGCCATCAGGAATACACTGAAAAGTCAGATGAAATTTATATAAAACACTGAAACCCTTGTGCGTTATGTTCTTGCTATAAATTTGAACCTCAAATGGGAATGTGATTTGAATTTAAACACTTAAAGCTGTGGCCTTAACAGTAGGCACTTTTGTATATTCATGCTCCTGCCACTGTCCTCAGTCTCCCAAGGTCTTGAATGACGTGTTGTTTTTAGACAATTAGCTTCTTGTCTGCAGAAGAGCAGTTTGGCCCTATCCCTTCCATTGTCTTTTATACCCAGTGAGGAAAAGAAGGGGGGGCAGGGAAGAAACGAGAGACAGGCTTCAATCAAAAGCACTGCATTGATAAGGGATTAATAACAGCCTGCCTTGTGATCAGATGAAACCTAACAATCAGCCTGAATGCCTTATATTTGATGAGCAAAAATGATCACTTCCAAGTATTGCACACAGAGTCAACTACCTACGTGATTTCAAGCAGCAGCAGCAGCTTCCAGCAGTGCCCATTGCTGGTGGGTTTGCACTCGAGCAGACCTTGCTGTGGCCAACTCGTTTTAAGGACAATAATTTGTTGAGCTAACTGAGTAACCCAAGAATGGTGTTTAACAGCTACTCAAAAATGCTGAAGACAAAAACAGCTCGTTCCTAAATGGATGCAACAGAACCGGTGATGGAGAACTGAAGAGGAAAAAGTGGGTAGTCTGGTGAGCATGGTGTTCTGGTGCTGCACTTTAACTCTTCCAGCAGTTTTTTTTAATGCCTGAAGTTTTAAGGGCCAGATATCCCACTACTGTGAAGGAGCCAAGTGATGCCAGATAGAGCACAGAACAGCAAATACAGGGCAGACGGGCACTGCAGAGGGAACACTGGTTGGGTGCAGGTTTGGGGGTGTGCAAGGTAGGGGGGAGGCAAAGTCCCTGGCAAACCTTGCTGCTTCTTGGTGTACCTGAACCGTCCCCTGCTGAAGGTGAAGCTGGCAGAAGCACGATCATGTGCGAGGAAGGTGCTTTTGCTGTGGCAGTGAGGCTCAGAGACTCCAAAGAGAAGAATGGAGTGGATGCTCATGCCATCCATCAGGATGGATCCATCTATGTCCCTGAGACATGTGATTCACACCAAGAATTAACTCTAGAGTGACCCCATTCCCACTGCTGCAGACAATCAGGGCTGAACACAAGTCAGTCATCCTTTACCCTACTCTTCACTGAAGTAATTCAGCGTTTGAGTTACTCACTGTCACCATGCACTGCTATGTCTCTTTTCACTCATATTTTTACAGCCACATGTACATTTGATCTGGGCCAGTGCCAGGGAGCCACCGAAGGGAAAGAATAACTGTTAGTGGCTGGGACCCCTTTGTTATCTTTGATGTGCCTTTATGTCCAGGGTAAGGGAGAAAGGAGCACAGTCCTATGTCACTTCGGGTTGCTGTGATGAAACACAGAGAAGTGCTGTGTAGATATCGCAGGTAAATATGAGCTTGATATATTCCCCGAGAAATAAAACAACCAGCTAATAGACAGAAGTGACAACAGCTACCTTGTGATTTTTGTTGGCTCCTCCTCTGCTTCACACATGGTTTGCTGGGAGGAATAACTGCTCTTGCCAACACTGTCCCTGTTGGGACACCTCTTGGTGACAAGCTTGTCTGTCATCACTTTCCTCAGCTAGAGCTAGTCCAGACCTGAGCCCTCTCTGCAGCTGAAATGAGGTCCTTCCAGACACCCACTAAAATTTGCAGACAGAAAGGCAGCACCCCACACATGAAGGGAGACCGGTATGTCTGTAACACATCGCACATACTGTGTGTGTACAGACTGATGTGAAATGTGTGCCCTGGGCACACCAGGCTCGCTGCATACAAAAGGAAGAGTCACACTTGCTTGTCTAGGAGCTGAGATTTCCAGGAATTTGGCATATCACCAGGAAAAGTCAGAGGATGTAAGATTACTAGTAGAAGTGATGATCCAAAGCATATGAAGTAGCTGAAAGAGGCTTGACACTCCAGGAGTGGTACATTAGATGGAAATGAACAAACCAGATCACACAACTGGTAAACCAGTGCAAGCTCAGAGTGCAGGCAGAAGTACAAACGTGCTAAATGCAAGGCTGTGCTGTCCCTGGTAATTCACAGGGCCTAGGGGTGTTGAGCAGGGTGGTCACTAGCACACAGCCTGTTTTCTCTCACCTTGCTCAGTCTCCTCAGCAACATGAGCTCCTCTGCGCTGACAAAAAATTCCCACCAGTTTCAGCCTTCCCCCAAAACCCATCTAAACCCTCCTCTTGTCACCTGTTGCTTTAAGTTTCCATTGTCTCTCCCAGCCCCTTCCCTTCAGGGCAGAGAAAGTCCCATCCCCTGCCACCGTTTATTCTTGCAAGCCTTGACACAGCCAGGACCCACCTCTGCTATGCACAGCCACGCCCATGGATAGGGACGGGTGACACAGTGGTTGATACAGCAATTTTCATAGCAATAGTTCATACCCTGGCAGGAGCTGTACAGACAGATTCCCCAACTCAGCCTAGAGCGATGCCCATTTTCTGTTTAAACATCTTCATCTCCTACCTCTGGGAAATGAAGTAGAAGAACTAATACATTTGATTCTTCAATCAGGTTGAATTTGCTCAACATCACATTAAATACAATGCAATGGATTTAAGAGGCTCATGAGAATAACTGAACTCCTGACAAGTGTGAGTTGGTCAGACTCATTTGCAGTCAGCGAGTAACCCACACGCACAGCATCTCGCCCGAGTGCATTCAAACGACCCCCCGTGACCGCTGTGCTTTGAACATTTCATTTTTTGATGGATAATTTGGCCATGTACAATGCCAAAGTGCACACTGTGTTATGGAAGGTGACAGTCTATTTTATTTATATTATTTGTGAAGTTCAGGACGTCACAAAGCAACGCTGACAATTTTGTAAGTGGAAGACAGGGTCACATTTTCCACCCCACATCACGTGGACGCTGCCCTTAGCAGCAGCTCAATTTTGAACAAGGAGAAGTGGCAATATCCTGGTGCCACAGCTCCAGTCCGACGGGACTTTTCAAAAACAACATTGCAGATGTTTTACCAAGCTCCTGTTCACCATCTGCTCCAAGTGACACCACCAGTTTTCCTTTCGAAAGGTCAAACCTGGCGCCGGCGGGAAGACGAACGCCGCTTTCACGTGCTTAGCTACAGCTGGGCCGTGCTTGGTTACGCCGGGACACGCACACAGCGGTCACAACAGGCTGGCTCCTCGTTATGGTAATCAGCCATCTGCCAGAGAGCAGAGCCGGCAGCAACAGCAAGCAGAGCCGAGCCAAGGCGGCCTTGTGAAACAGTGGGAAATAAAGGTCCAAGCTCTTGTCCGTCAGGAGGGGACACAGCTTCATGCCATGCTCTCAGTGCCAGCCCTGGCTCTTTGAAGGGATGTGATCTGCTGGGCTTGTACAGATATACCTGTCACAGTGATCATTCCATATGGGAAATGGAGAGGCAGTTTTCTAGATATGCATTAATCACACTCTGTATTACGGGAGACAGTAAACACCTTGTGTTATATGTAATAAAGTACTGCAAAACAAGACATAATCACACCTTCGGACCATATTCACATACTAAGTCACCTTCTCACATGAGACATTTTAACTATATCTGTATAAATACACACATTTCATAGTGATAATTTTTAAGGCTACGTTCCAACCTCATCTATAACCATTCACTTCACTGCTTTCTAAGCACTGACAAAACAGTTCCACTCAAACAGCAATTTTTTATATTTAACCTCTTTTTAGAAGCAGAAGGGGGATTTTTAAGGTCATGGTAAAAAAGCATGAAGAAACATTACTATAAATATATATGGAGTAAGTGTGCTCTAAGCAATAGGTTCTGCTCGTTGTATAATATGCATAAGATTAAGTGGTGATATAACGATTTATTATACTTTCATATGGTTCATGTATTTAAAACAAAAGGAACAGAAAGATAAAAGCAGCCTGGAGTGAATATTTAGGCATTAACTCCACAAGACTCGAGGGAATCTCAGCTAACAGAGATCCCGGGGACAGGACACAGAGGGAGTATCAGGTGAGTAGTGCCTGGAGTAAGTCACTGGGTGTTCCTGCAAAAGCCATCATCATCATCCAGCCCTTGCTGTTCCAGTAGCTACCATGAGCTTCAGCTGCCCAACAGCCTCAGCGCTGCTGGTGCTGTAGCTGACAATGTAATTGCTCGACAGATTTCAGATTGCCTTTCACTTACAACTTTTATGAAGTCTTTCAAGAGATGCTGCAGTTCAGCTGAGAGGTGAACAGGAAATGCCTCGAGGAAGCTCAGGCACCTCAGCATTTTTATTAATCTGTCACTGTGAACACATCTCCTTCAGAGCACACAGCTCCAAACCAGGTCAGCCTGCAACTCCCAACACTACACATTTTCTTCCGCTCTTCAAAAGCATTTTGCTCATCAATAAATTCTGAAATAATTCGTGTATTTTAAAGGAGACATATATGTGGGCTTCAGGAAAAGTGACAGTGAGGACAACTGGAGGAAGTCTAAGGAAACTCTAAGGACACCAGTGCAAGGATCCTTGCTCACTTCAATGGGAAGAAAATTAGCATCTTTCAAACTTAGGAAGATAAGACACTTTGCACATGCCTATGTCTTTAGTGGGGACCCTGGGTGGAAGACAGCATAGAATTACATCTCTGTTATCCTCACAACACTCACTGTTGTACAGTGCTCAGTTATGATCACGTTATTTCTCACAGGCTGAAGCTGTTGTGGAGTTTTCCATGCAAAGAGAAGACTGCAAGATCTCAAGATCAAGGATACCTACCCAGCTGTTTTAAGATGTTCTTCTATTTTATGTTTGAGGGTACTGGTATGGCCTGCACTGTCATGATTTCCTAGACTCTGGTAAGTTTTAAGGTATTGCAATAGCATAGCTTTATATTCTCATTTTATGTTTCAGTATCTAAAGAGCAGAGAGATTAGATCCATATCCACATTTTTTTTTGTGGCATATAACTCCCTTCAAGGCGTAGTGGAGGATTAAGACTATTATAAGCTAAGAGTTACCAAGAAGATCTCTCTAAATAAAATTTGAGAAACAAACCAAGCCCAACAGAAAATAATCCCCAAAACGTAGTCAATAATATTTTTGTCTGTACATTTTCCCAGCTCTGGAATTGGTTGGAGATTTACTACCTCACTTTGGGAGATGGACTACACAGCTCAAATGAAGTAATGGAGCATTAGCAGAATTAGAGCACTGAAAGTGCTTCGCAGGTTGGAGTTAGACATTTTCATCCGGGATGATGGAATCACTTTCCTACAGTAATTAGTGGAGCAGCTGACATTAACTCCATAAGTGACCTGCTTGTTGCCTCCACTGTGAATCAAAATTAGATTAGCAGCTCCCCTACAGGTGTGGTGTGCAGTATGGAGGTTAAAAGCACACAAAATGCTTTGCCAATTCAAAATGAACCAAACTGCATCAAAAGGATTACATGGCATTTGGATCAGCTGCATGCGGCGAGGATTTGGGAAAGATCATATAGCCCCAGGGAAGGGAGGTGAGGTGTCAATACAACAAACTGTTCTTGTGAAGTATGGAAATATTTATACCCAATTCCTCATGAAATTTACAGTGGTCATGGGTTGCACATGTGCTGTGTTCAAAAGCAACAGATGAAAACAATTTAAAAAAAAAAGATCAGCTTGGATAAATCAAAACCCTCCAACGCAGAGGGGGATTGCTGTAAAAACGTACTTTGGGACAATACCAGAAGAACTTGCATCTCTCACAATTATATTACGCATCTTGCAGTATTTGGTGGTTTGAAGTGATGATCCAAAACCTCCAGTTTTATTCTAAAAAAAAAAAAAAAAAAAAGTTTTACCCCTCATGGTTGTACAACAAAGCTTGAAAAAGTGGCCCAAATGTATCCAAAGGACTTCTTAAAAAACCCAGACAAAATAAAAAGAGCTCTAATATCTTAAAAACAACCTCATGATTTCTGAGCTACACTTAAGATGCTGTGGAAGCCTAGAAAAATTTTTAACACTTAATTTCTTTTTCTTTTTTTCCCCAGCTCTGTTGTTAGGCATAAGACCCAAAGCATAGTTAAAAAAATAATAAAAAATTAAGAAGTCTAGGGCTTCATCCTTTAACTTTGTTCATGACTCCATCATGATCAAGTCAACTGGAGGAAAAAAAAATAAAATAAAAGACAAATGAACCCAGGAAAACAATACATGCAATTTCAAAGCCAGGTCAGTGCTTCAGGCCAGCTGAGGGCACAAGCACAAGCACAGCTGAGAGGAGGAAGACCCTGTGCCACCCCGGCAGCAACGCCTTAAGCCAGGGCTGCTGCTGAGCACGTGGCAGAATCAAAGCACAACTTCAGTGTAAAGATTGCATGACAAAGCCCCTCATAACTGGGAGAGGAATAAAAGATGGGTATACTGGGAAGCAAGCCAACACAAAAAGGAAGAGAACAGGCAAAACAGGTGTCCAGTTGGGAGAAAATAAACAGAAAGATTAATAGCAGCAAGGTAAAAAAAAAAAAGAAGAAAACACATTTGCCTGGGACCATCTCTGACTGAACCAGCCAGGGAACTTTTGCACAGCATAGGTTCCTGATCTTATAATTAGAAGAATAAGTATTGACCATAATAGATTTTCCCTAAATTCTAAGTGTCTCTACAGAAGCCATGCCATTTCGAGTACACAGATCTTAAGCTGTGTTTCTCCGAATTCAGATTTGTCAGATGATTTCAGGATAACTTTGGACATACAAAAGATTCATTGCCACAGAGAAGAAAGTAATTTGCTGAGATTTTCTAGTATAAGGAAAAAAAAGAGCAATGGGCCAGTCATAGGCTGAATTAAGCCACGTTAAACTATGCCCAGCATATGTTCAAAATGCACATCTAAATTAACATCATTACTGGAAATAAAGCTCTTCCCCCACCTCCTTGAGCCATAGGATGTAGCAAACAGCAATTTGTAAACATTAATGTGACCTCATCCCACCTTAAAAAATGGACAAGATAGAATGAGGAAATGGCCTCAAGTTGCACCAGGGGAGGTTTAGATTGGCTATTAGGAAAATTTATATACTGACAGGGTTGTCAAGCATTTTAACAGGCTGCCCAGGGAAGTGGTGGAGTCACCATCCCTGGAGATATTTAAAAGACTTGTAGATGTGGCACTTAAGGTCATGATTTAGAGGTGCGCTTGGCAGAGTTAGGCTTACGGTTGGACTTTATGATCTTTAAGGTCTTTTCCAACCTGAATGATTCTATGAAAATCAGACTGCTGTCAAAAAAAACAAGTGGTGACTCTTCATCTTGTCCCAAGACTGATCTAGACTGCTAAAATATAACTATCGCCGCTTTGTGTGTTCCACTTTTCACCCAGCACGGGTACGAAGTATCAGCACGCACACAGCAGGCTGCAAGCGGCAGCCCTGTCCCTGATGCGCTGCAGACAGACGCACTGTGCCCGTGTGGGGCTCCTCTGGCTGGCCTGAAGCAGCTCCTGGAACAGTGGAGCTTGAAATAACTGTTAGCAGATTCCCAAATTAAGCGAAGCCACCCACTTGCAACACACCATCAGCATTATCATAGACTTCATTGATTGCTGGTGGAAATGCTCAGACCAGGGGATGGCCACAGTCTGTGCATTGTGGCGCTGTGGCAGGAGTCCAGGGAAGATGGGCACAATGACAGCCAACAGCTGCTCACGTACTGCACAGAAAACACTTACTGATAGGTGTTAACCACCGGGAGCCCATCCCTGTACCTTCATAAAAGATATGTTGGACCAGTGGAGTACCATCTATGAGGTACCATTCTGAGTGAGAGGTTGTTTTGTCTTGAGTTTCTGAACAGCAATGTAGCAGTATTGGAGCGAAGAGTGTATTTGAGTTACCAATGCCGTCCCTCCTTCCCCAGACCCAACTCATAAATGGCGTCGTTTAAAGTAACTGCAATCACTGCTGTCACCAGTCTACCTTTAAGAGGAAAGAACTGCAGCAAACACCTCAGGTGTAAGGAAGAAGTTCTGGTAAAGGTTTTGCTGCTGGTCTGCAGTCAATGCATCCTTTTACTTACTCAAAATTCTGTTTAAGCTTAATGCTTACTGCTAAGCAGACAGGCAATTGTTAGCCGAACCTGTCTGCCAGACAAAAGACAACATCCTGACTTTCTTCAGGAAAATAGCTGAAGCACAGCCAGGACTGTTCATAGCCATAGGTATCACATACAGAGATACTGTCTCAGCCCACAGCAGTAAGATACAGGTAGGTGCATGCTGAAAGAATATATGCTTTTTTGTGTTCGTTAAGAGTTAACGCTGCTGACAACATCGAAAAGGCAAATAGCATTTGGTTGCGTGGCTGTTGGCTACTGTGCAGATTCTGTCACAGGAGCAAGTCAATGACTATTCTGCCACTGATTCAGGCCAGGGAAGGAGACCTTTAGGTCTCATCTTTCAGTATGTGTTTCATTGCAAGAGAGGACAAGCAGAACACACTAGGGAGTGCTGACTTTAAAATACTAGCTATCAGTGCCTTGCAGGGCCCACATTTGCTCAAGTGGAGATTCTGGGGCTCCTTGTAGGTTAACAGACCAGTTGACAGCACTATCAGTGGTCTGGAATTGCTAAGCAAGCTGGGTCCCTTCCAGTTCTCTCCCTTTTTTAATACATGGAAAATTTCACCCTTCAGTCTTTAGTCAGTGAGCAGTGGAAGGAAAGGACTGACTTAGTTTCTAGGTAACACTGCTATTGAAATCAAGCCCAGCACTGGAGTTGACCCATTTGGGAACTCTGTGGAGACGAGTGGTAATGAACAGTGCTGAGAAGCTGCTGGTACACAGTGCTGTCACCAGCTGTACTGCTCTTGTTCACACCCCCTCTTTTGGGCCAAAGTCCTGTTGTTGGTTTACCAACAGGCAGGGTCTGCCTTCAGGGGCTCGAGGGTCAGGGTTATTCACTAGAGGTCAAATACCAGGCTTGACAGTAGTTACAGTTATTCTAGCTATGCCTTTCTCCCTGGATTCTGTTTCATTTCCCCTGCCCTGCAGGATGAAAGACACCACCACCCCCAAAAGAAGGAAAAGAGTAAGTGAAGCAAGTCATAGTTCACTCTGCAGCACAGCTTTTGACATTCTCCAGACCCTCTATCTTGATGCAACTAACTTTAGTGTAAAAATCTTTACAGGTGAAAAAAGACTACCATACAATCTTCAGGCAAAAACATTGCAAAGAACCACGGATCTGAAGTTCTCAAACTCTGTGGTGGATTGTAATCCTTGAGGAGCTGATCATCATCTGTTAGTGGTTCCTTCCACATTTAAAGAGCCAGAAACTACACACTGCCCTAGCACACTTTCTACAAAGTAAGCCATGGCTGTAATTGCCACATATATGACATGTGACTATGAATAAATGAGAATGAAGGCTCAGAAATTCTTAAGGAGAACCATAAATTGCACAGGTAAGAGATTCTCTGCCACACAAAGAATAAGACATCCAAGTGTGCAAAAGCAGGAGATCTGGGGTTGCTTCTAACCACTGAAGAGAAGACGTACACATATTTCTTGGGAAGCAAGATCAGACACTTGCTGATATGGTGGCTGTGCTATCGGTTGCTCATCAGCAACATCTTCTAACACAAGACACACACAAAATCAGGACAATGTTAAGACCATTTGCTCCAAGTACTGAAGTAATCAACTTCAACCAGATCATTTATACCTGAAAAATAGCTGCTGATCCCCCCCGATACTGTATCTCCAGAAACAAAAAGTCCTCAGAAGTACTAATAAGTTTAAAATTAGGGAGCATAATTATCATTCAGATCCTGACACTAGTGTATAATATTGGCATGTTCAGATAATTATCACTGCTTGTATTGAGTTGAAACATCTCAGCTTGGTAATTTTGAGCTCAGCTGTTTCTGCATATGAAAAGTTGGCTGGAAACTGTATTATTTGACAACACAAGCACTTAGAAGTAATTTTAAATTGTGTTAATAGCACAGGGTGTTGCAAGTTACCTGTCTACAAAGCCCCTAACGAACAACTGTGGTTTTTTTTAAAAAAACAAAACAAACAAAAAAAACCCCCACAAAAATTAAGTCTAATGTAATTTCATTTAAGAAAACTACAGAAGAAGTCAGACCCTAAGCTGGTATCACTGTACATAGCTGTATTGGAGGAAATGAGGAAAAGGCAAAATATAGCAGCTGTAAATCTAATTCCACAATCTTAAAGAACAAAACTGTTTCATTTTAATTTAAAATAGCAATACACAAAATGGCAACTGAAGGAGAAAATTATAATGAAGATGAACTAGAATAACCCAGTGCTTTTATATATAAAATGCCTTTTAGAATGAGACTCTATGATAAGTCAGAAATCCTTGTGTTAAGTGTCATTCAGCTGAATACATTGATTTTTCGCTTTGCCTTTCATGATTTCCATCTACTATTTACTGAAACAGATGGAGAAGGTTGCAAGTTGATCTATAAAGACTCTCAGCCTAATGCTTCCCTCTTTCAGAGACACATGCGGACAAGAGCTTGCAGGATAGGAGTAGAAAAAACTTCCCAGACATCCAAGATCCATTAAGTAGGACGTATCTTCATTCAAACCAACATTCTTGGTAAGGGCAGGAAGGTAATGGCAGATTTTGGAGGCTGTGACCCTTTACACATGTGGGTTGTTTTTTTGGTTGTTTGGGTTTGTTTTGGGTTTTTTTTTTTTCCCCAGTACATGCAGAAGGAAATTTCTGCTCTGAAACACCAGCCATTCACATTATAAAGTCCTCTCTGCCATTGCTTTTTCCACCCTACCATAATAAAGCTCCAGCAGAAGATGCATAGACATTTGCTGGCACACCCTCTTTCTCCATAGTTCTGGCTTAAGGAACTCAAGAATAATGAAAAATTTCCTCTCACCTGCATTTTTGCGTAGGAAAAATCATCAAAAGAAGACACAGAAACAGCTTACCACCTTTCTTTAGCTCCAGCCCTTGCAATCCATAGGCCTTCAGACACAAACGAGGGTCAGTCAGCTGACACAAATCCACACAGCTGCACTGGAGGAGGGCGATTTTAAGCCAATGTGCAGCAGCTGATGCTCTGGCAGGGCAAGGTGGATGATGGCAGTGGGAGAGAGAAGGTGGAACTAATTTGTCTTCTGAGAGATTTGGGGCTTGGTTTCATGTATGATGTCACCTTGGATCATTAATACTTGTGTCATAAAGCAAAATAGGAGAGGGAAGAGTATAAGTAGGATACAGATTAATTCATAGTTTTCCAAATGCCCATTGCAAGGCTGTGTTTGAAAGGCTGGAAATTAGTTTCACATCAGTTCTTGCAATTTGCAGAAACTCTTAAGCATATCTCAATGCGACATTCCTGCAGCACTCACATGTCTTAATTTTTCCATAAAAAAGTAGGCAACCAGAATAATTGGCAATAAATTCACCTCAGGTAAAAATCTTCAGTATAAAATTTTTTATTGTGCCTTGAAATTACAAGAAGTCTAGGAATTCCAGCTTTGTGGACTTAAAGCTGCTGATACTTCTTGCTCCATTAACCAAATCTCTTAGTTGTCCCCAAGTCTTGTCCGATAAAGACAGAAAAAAGGCATTTTAGAGCAGTCCATCCTCCTCACCGGGATCCAATCTGCTGGTGCGGAATAAAAGCAAAGAAACATTAACGCTGCTATGGAGCTGATGGGCATGGGAGCATTACAGAAATGGAACAAGACAGAGTTTAGGATCCCACACAGAATAAAGGAAGATTCCCAATGTGTGCATGCGTCTTCCTCACAGCTCAAAAGCCTTTGGATGAGGTGCATAGACACGCTTTTGAATTGCTAAATCCATATAATCGTTGAGGCTATTTTCCTGCTGTGAAAGGATGGGTAGGAGTGTCTAGACACTAAGAGGCCAAGCCTATTGATGCTGTCGGGATCTATCCCCATGGAGCCGTCAGCTCTATAGAGCACTGCAGCTGCATGCTCCAGCTCTCCAGCTGTGCTGCGCAGCTAGCAGACTGCCAACACTCCACTCAAAACAAAGCAGAGCTATTATATAATGATTAAAAATGATTTTTTGGGGGGGGAATCAACTCCTCAGATCGCCAGCATAATCCAGTGGATCGTCTACAAAAGCCTCTTAGAGAGCATGTTCAGAAATTTATGGATGAAACACAAAAAGATGAAGTAACTTTTAATCATGTCCCAGTTTGCATCTGTGTGTAGGTACATATGAGGCAGGGGCGAATCTGTTTGAGTATTGTGGAGGGAAAAACCAGTATGCACCCCAAGCACCACTTAACTGCGAAGAGCTAGGGCTGGAGTACCCGTCTTCCCGTTCTCCTAGTCCGAATTAATGTAGTGGGCGTGGTGAGGTGCTAGGAGTAGGTATGTTTGGCATCCTCTTGGCTGAGCTTTGCTAAGGAAGACTGTAGAACCAGAAGGGACTGACAAGGAGCAGGAAAAGTGGCACACACAGTGATGGCCCTTCTCACACGGACACTGGGTATGGAGGATGAGCAATTTCAGACCAGGGCTCCTGCAGGGCACCTTCCTGCTCCCTCTGTGTCCCCTCACCTTCCTCTGCAGGAGAGAAATGGTCAGTAATAAAGACAGGAACTGAACCTCATACCTCATCTGAGGGCAAAGGGCATCTTTGCAAATCATTGCTCTTGTGCAAGAGTAAAAACAGTGTCATTTGGACATGAGTCTACATTTTTGGGACCATCAAAAGGCAAACACTGAGGTGACATTGGAACAGGCTGCCCAGGGAAGTGGTAGAGTCACCATCCCTGGAGGTGTTGAAGAAACGTGTAGATGTAGCACTCGGGGATATTGTTTAGTGGGCATGGTGGTGATGAGTTGACAGTTGGACTGGATGGTCTTAGAGGTCTTTTCCAACCTTAATGATTCCATGGTTCTGTGATAAACTTGGTTTTATACCCAGTGAGAATGTTGTATTCGGTCAATTCAATTTGCCCGGGCCGACGATGCGCTGCACAAAACAACTCTAAAAGCAGCTTTAGGAGAATATGGGAAAGGTGGCTGCATTTTCCAGAGCACTAGAAGGGAATCATCACATTGAAGGCTTTACTCAGTTCCTCATTGCTGTCTGTAGCATAAGGGAATAATGTCAAGTTTCTTAGGAGCTATTTGCTCTTCAGAATTTCAAGACCCAAAGCAATTAAAAAAAATTATTTATTACATATATTTGATGGAAACAACATGCAGCTGTAACTTCTGGCCAGTGTTTATAGGTGCTACACCTTCTATAATGAGAAGGACAACGGGTGTTGCAGCTTTCATAACCAAGCTGTATCTGTTAAGTTGCTGTTAGGTCTGGATGTGCAGAGCTTGTTCATTAGCATCATATTATTCACCAGAAAGCTGTTACTGAAGACATCTCCAATGCAATGAGAATTGTTGGAAAGTCTGTAAACATCCTTATATTCAGAACAACATGTCATTGCCTGTTGGAAACTTCTCTGACAAAATGAAAATCTATTTCAGTAGCATTTTGATAGCTGAGCAGGCGCCAGCCTACAGAGATTTTTCATGTCATTGAAAGAAATTGATGAAATTAGTAATCAAAAGGAGGAGGGCTTAGCTTAGCCAAACTGTTCTGAGTGACTGTTTGGCTTCCTCAGGTGATACTGGTCAGGTAAGGTTTCTTTAGTTGACTCAGACCAAAGTACAAGAAACCAAAGAAAATTTGCATTTGATTTACAGCTGAGAGAAAACTGAAACTATTGAAGAAGAATGCAAAAAGTCAGCAGAGGAAAAAAGTAGGGAAACCAATCAAACTCCCACACTTGAGCAAATACTTGAAGATCTCAGAATATTTATACATAGAATTCAGTTAGCGTTTCTCAGATTTCAGGTCCCAAGAGCAAGCATTTGCTGTTTTTCAAGGGCCTTATACTTGTGACTCAGAAAGCCCTCCAACACATTGCTCCAGCTGTTAGAGTTTCTTGACTTCAAGTGAGTATATAGAGACAAAGATCTGAATGAAGTACGGCTGGTTTCTGTTAAAGGCTGCTACTATGAGCTATACAGTGTGTATTCAATTCTACCATCACCATTGTTGAGTCTCTCCCTACAGAAAAAGGAGAAAATATTTTCCATTGTGAATATACATTAAGAAGCCTACATTCTGATGACCGTTGACTAATGCTCACTTTCACCTGAACTCTTGCACTTTGACCTGCATAAACCCTATTCACACATCAGCTGAGTAATAATGGTCCCTATTGTAACTCTGCACATGTAGGCATGGTGCATCAGTTTAACATAAAGGTGCTGGACTGCAGGTGTCATGCTTCAGCAGCTGTTGGCCAAATATCCTACACTTTAAGTGACAAAACATGACCCAAACTTGAGGAATCAGTATTTTAAATACTTTTTCCTGTAATCTTCACTGAGGGAGTGGAGGAGCCTATGCAACACTCGTCCACCACCAAGTGCTGCCTACAGCAGGAGCAGGGCTGCACCAGCTCTTGCTGGTACAGCAATAAGCTGTGATACATCAGGATTACAAAGAAAACAAAGATTAGCTATTTCAACCTATTCCTACCATTTTACATATAGTGACATATTATTTGCTATGTAGAGGGTAATCCCCCTAAAGGACACCATGATTAAGTGGCAAATTAATTTGCTGCTTACATTCACGAGCTCTTCCAGCTGGCTTAATTCTCATCAGCCACTATAATTTATTAACAGTGAGGTGAGAAAAGACATGAATCAGCTTAATGTGTTATAAGTAGGGCATTGTCATGGCAACAAGATGCGGACTGTTTTCTGCTATTTATGTATGGTTTGTTTTGTACTCAACCTTAAGATGCCGCTTGAAACAACTAGAATTAGAAACATTTTTTTTTTTCAACTTTTTTTTTTCACTTCTGTGTATTTAAAAAAAATGATGAATATAAGCATGTGAAAGGCTCTGAAGCATCTCTCCAGGAAAATAGCTAGCTACATGCTCTTCAATGAGACTTCCTAGAAACAGAAGCCTTGACTCTCATCTCCCAACCATTTTCTCACATTGTCACAGAACCAATTCCATGGATTAACTCCCAGTTTATACCAGTCTGAGATCAAAACCAGACCTGCCCTGTTATGTGCTCTACATATCGCTATTAATTGCAGGGAGTGGGGGTGGGGTAGCATTAAACAGTATTATTGAAAAAAGAAAAAACTTTTTTTTTTTTTTAATGCAATACATTGTACTTAAGACAGGACATGGAAAAACAATTAAGGATGTTGCATTTTTATAGACTCATCACGGGAAAGTATAAAGTTAAAAATTAAAAATTAATTGCAAAGGATTTTTATTACCTCCCGGCTAAGCCTAAATCCCATGCACCTTTTGCATCAGCAATTAATGGTTTTCATAAAACCAGCTCTTCATTCAAAGTTAATTTTATTTACTACCCTGCTGCATAAAGGGAATGGTTGGAATGCTAACACAGCCCTTTGAAAAACAATTACCAATATTACTGGTTTGATTTCTTTTTTTTTTTCCCCACCACCTCAGGAATCTGATATTAAATAGTTAATGAAAAGCAAAACATCTCTAAGATGTGTTAGGAATAACACATGGAAAAATGAAATCCCTTTAATGAAAAACCTTGCAAGCTTAAAACATTGCTTTGTTCTGAGTAAGGACAAAAAAAAAAAAAAAAGAAAAATTCAAAAAATTTTTCTCCTTTTCTCCATTTACTACTCTTTTTTTTTTTTTTTTTTTAAATATGTCTGGGTTTATATTACCCTAGGTATTTGTTTGCATAATATTCAGGGCAACAGGCAACCGGGCTGTACCATAACATAAAATAAAATTGTTCTTATTTAGCAACCTGAGAAAAAATAAAAAACAATATAATTTTGAACTCAAAACTTTTGTCAAGCTACAATTGCAAATATTCAGTTGAGCACTACTAAATGACACCTGCTGAGGTCAACTGTAGAAGTTAATTAAGAAATGAAAGATCTGGACAGCCTTACCTAAAGGTTGAGTGGATTTGTTCAGTCAATGTTGCTAATAGCCCCAAATACACAAGAGCTGATAGCTGTTAATTAAACATGCTTACGGAGGCCAAGTCGGGGGAATGCCAGTCTTGTTTTCAACAATTCTTTACCTCATCTCAAGTTCGGCGAGAAGTGGGTCTGAGCTGCCAAGTTTGGCTGGGGGCCTGGATCTAGTATGACACATAACAAGCAGGTATGCCAAAACATTTGGTGGGCAGCATGAACAGAGGCGTGTGCCGTGCACAGCAAGCTGGCAGCGAGCTTTAACTGGAGGTGCCGTATGACTGAGTACATTGCTCTAGCACTCAGGGGCCTCGCTGCATACCAGCTCCCCAGGGCAAGTGGTATTGTTAGAAACACAAGACAAAGGCCAAAGCCATCCCCTAAACTCTATGGTTAAAGAGGGGGAAGCTACTGGATTGTCACTGCATGTCCCAAGCTGTGTCTCCAGGGATCGCCACATGAAGCATCCTGGGTGCTCCTGCCACAGGCTGAATGCATTTTTCAGCGAGCCTCAGCTGTAAGATGGTGGAACAAGCACATTAATGGGAAAAACCAGAATAATCTGGGCCATGCCCGCCCTTGGCTAACAGATCACTCGGTGCCGCTGGTGGCAGATTTTGCCTCACAGACATTCATCCAGTGGGCAGTAGTTTATCACTGGTACAGCTCTTCACAAAAGCTATGAAATTACTGAAAATAGCAGTGACTTTCCCCGACTGCTGGTCTGGGGAGCACAGCCAGCCCCTGAGCTGCTCTGTCCCTCACAACTAGCACCCTTCAGCAATAATGAGTGAGCTGTCACACATCCAGCTGCTTATACAACATGGTCCAGTCCTTCCCTGGACGCTTTTTCATTGCTCAAGCTACGCTCTTTAAGGTTGCAGTTTCTAATGGATAGATTACATTTCAGCTGTCTTCTCCTTGTAGAGAAGGTGATCATAGTTAACTTGGAAAGGAAAGGGTATTTTAAAAACTGGCTTGTGACCTTTTTTCCTTCCTTATATGTAAGAAAACGGCCTGAGTAGAGGTATCTGGGCTTAGATAGTGTCTATTATCGGTGATCTGACATTTAAATCAAACCCTGAGAAATGTGTCTGGGCAGCCATTTGCAGAACCAGCTAGAGGAACTGAGTATCCCAGTCCCACAGAAAGGGAATAGGAGGCCAGGACTTCCTTCTGAATGTGCTGTACCAGCCCATGCCTCAGGGGAAGGGCTTCAACAAGGGCTTCACCAAGAGGTCTGGAAGTAAAAGTCCTTTATTCAGCCCTGGAGGCATTCAAGGCCAGGTTGGATAGGGCCCTGGGCAGCCTGATCTGGTGGTTAGCAACCCTGTCCACAGCAGGGGGGTTGGAACTAGACGATCTTTAAGGTCCTTTCTGACCCAAGCCATTCTATGATTCTATGATTCTGAACTCCTTACTTTCCTGCAATACCAGAATTCCAGTCAGGAAATATTGCTTTTGTTGGTAAAGACTCATTTCAGGAGACTACTTTGAAATTAGATGATTAAACCTGCTGTGTGAAGCCAGAGGAGACCCTTGCTCACCTTGGGAAGTTTAGCCTTCAAAATGAAGGCTCTGAAGACCATGGAGAGGAGCCAGCTCTTCATCAGTTGGAAGAAATGTCTTTGATTTCGCTTTCAGCTAATGATGCTGGATATAGGACCAGACAACTGAAAAATAATCAAAATATAGAAGATTAAGAATATATCTTCTCCCATGGCATTTATTCCATATAATTTAAAATACAACAAATCAGTAACAGTGTGTAGAGGACAACTGCTGGGTATTGAATGACTTAATAAGTAAGACTTTTAAAAGATCTTAAAGGACTGCCACAAATGACAGATGCAAATAAAACCCTACAAGGTTTTGCAGAAGTTGCCATGTTAACCACTGTGTTTTGTCACAAAAACATTATCTGCTGTGGTGAAGAAACTCTCTTCCTGGTAGTGCTACACAGAATCGTTAACTGTATTTGTGGAGGAAATGTGATTTATCCCATTGAAACATCTTGCAGTCCCCATGTCAGAAGCAGTGTTGCTCATAAGGTCAGCTCTTGGTCTAAGGCCCGTGGTATGAGAAACATGACCTAATGGTTCATTTCTGTACATAGAAGCATATGACTTGGGGTTGATTTTCCCAGTATCCACCGAGATACCTCTTCACACAGAGATAACATTTACTGATAAAAAGAAGGCAACATGCATGGCTGATGGGGAAGACGAATAATTTTGTTAACTTCATAAGAAAATGAGATTGATTTAGGCAATATTATTAGAGTTTCCTAAAATATACGTAAAACTTTATCTGCTAATAGTACTTCTCATAATATGGCAAGGACTGGTAAGGCCTGAGGTTGCTTGCGTTGCTGGCACGACTCTGATCTGCAGTTTGAGTTTGCGCCCATTTCCTCAGGGATCGATAAAGATCTGGAGAAGGCTGAGTTCAGTAGAGTCGCTTTCTTAGTTTACCTCCTAATGCTTTCCAAGATAATCATCAGGGAGAGAAGAGCAGAAAAGCCTTTTTCCCACCATATACAATGTCTTGAGTCTTGAAAAGTGCCTCTATTCTCCAGCACAGCCGACTCCGGCCCCTGGCCAAAGAGAGGGAGAAGAACAGTGGTTCTTTGGAGACTGTCCAGCAGCCAGTGAGCCCAACCTGGCAGAGCCCCCTCCCCTTCTGTCCCTCACCCCAGCCTGACTGTGCAATTGCCTGGGTTTCTCTCCACCACATCCTTGCTCCAGGCATCACCGGCAGCCTCCATGCAGAGAAAAAATGCAGGAGAATACTGGCTCCCTGCTTTGGGAAAGTGGCACCCGGGGAAGCACCTCGTGGCTATTTTGTGTGTGTGAGCAGTATGCTCACACAGAAATTTTTGGCCAGTTGGTGTTGGTCTGGTTTTTGCTAGGATAGAGTTAATTTCCTTCTTAGTAGCTAGAAAGCACTGTGTTTTGGTTTCAGTGTGGGCTTTGTAATGAGAAGAATGTTGATAAGGTACAAGGACGTGGTGTTTGGGTAGTTTGCAAGTGCAAAGGACTGGGAGGGGGAAAGTGTAGTAGTTAGTAAAACCCAGAACTGACAGCTGGATATGCCAATAAGATATTCCATATCATATCACGTCATGTTTAGTATATTAACCAGGGCTGACTGGAAAGGAGGGGGATTCTCTTGGGAATTGCTTGGGCTCGCTTTTCCGGGATTGTGATTTCGGTTTCGGGGTTCCTTTTCACTCCTCCGGCATCGATATTGGTGGGCGATGAGCAACTGTACTATGCATCACTAGGTTATATATATCTCTATATATGCCGTATATGTTATCATTGTTATTATCATTGCTATTTTAATTTTATTTTAGTCTAATTATTAAATTGTTCTTATCTCAACCTACCAGTCTCCTCACCTTTACCCTTCCAATTCTCTCCCTGATTCCCTGGGTGGGTGGGAGGAGAAGGAGGTGGGGGGTGTGAGTGTCTGTGTCTTGTTTGGCTGCCAGCTCAGTTAAACTATCACAGGTGTCCAAGAAGAAGTGGGACAGCTGGAGAACTTGCGGTGGCCTGAGCGGCGTGTGGCAGGGCCATGGCCCTGCCCTGAGGAGCCCCCGGCCCTGCCCTGAGGAGCCCCCGGCCGGGCAGGACATGGCAGTGGGTGCGCAGCTCCAGAGTTTATAAATTAAAGTTTGCCATCTAGCGGTAGCCTTGTGCTTTGGGGTGAAACCGCCCAAACCCCCAGGGCCTTCACGTGATCCGCTTATGATTTCTGAAATAGGTGTTTGTCTTTTTGTCAGCGCCACTGACCCTTCCTGCCGCCACGTCTGTAGAGGTGACCAAAGGAGGGCTTTTAATCTCAGTGCGTCGCTTGCCATGGCCGGGTCAGCGGTCACAGCCCCGGGGCCTGGCTAGTGGCACAGCTCCCTTGGCTGTCACACAGTGCATCGGAGATGGCTCTGTACAGTAGTAAATCCTGGACGATTTCAAAAGAAAAAACAAAACAAAAACCTTCAAAAATTTCACTGTGATTAAAAAATGAGGCAATGAAATGCAATCATTTCTCTTGCCTGGGACAGTGGTAATTCTCAGGGAACTGCCTCCTTCTTTCTTTCTTTTCCGTATTTATTTCTCCTTTGAACTGAGCTACATTTGCACTGAGTTTGTGTGATACACCCTCGGTTCAGACCAAAGCTGCCAGCCAGGAGCCAGCACATCTGCAGAAGCACGTGTCCACCTTGACAGAGTCCCCGCGACCTTCTTCTGTGCAGTGCCTGATGCCTATATGGAATTCTATGTGCCTATAGGACCCCTATGGAGACCTCCCCTGCTGTTGCCAGTCATTTATTTCCATGAGAAGGAAAGGCAGGAATATAGGCAATGTTTTCCAAAGGGAAGAAAAGGTCAAGGATCCTTCATGGAAGAAGCCAGCAAAGAGTGGCTGTGGCTGGGGAGAGGGCCTGGAGAGGGGGGAAAGGGAAGTCCTGGAAGGTAATGGGCACCTTGGTCTACTTGAGGGCTGCCCAGATTGTAATTAAGGAGCTGCAGGCATCCAGCCTGATGCCTGCACAATCTCTCCTCTTCCATGCACAGCACTTCTGTTAACAGAACTCCAGGTGGGATTAGCAATTTTTGCAGTATAATCACATTGTTGAGTCATATTTAATTTATGAACCACTATACACACAAAATCATTTTCTCATATTGACGCTGAGCTGATTATTTCCCATTTTGTATTTATGCATTTGATATCTCCCTCTGCAGTGTAGCACTTCATACTTGTCATTAAGTGAAATTCATCTTGTTGATCTGAGACCATCTCTTCAATTTATCATTTTGCATTCTGATCCTGCCTGCCAGACTGAGCAAATTTTATAAGTGTACTCTATATTTATCCTCCAAATCACTAATAAAAATATTGACTAAAATCAGTCCTGAAGATCTCTGCACATCTGCTTGGAATAATCTCTTGAAATTTACTTTCAGTTTGACATTGAGACATTGGCAATAACACTTTGAGAGTTTTTTCATCTGTTTGTATACACATTGGTAATCATAATTTTGCATAAACTGCTGCTATCTTTTATGTAAGAATTCAGGTTACCAGCACCAAAAGTCTTCTTAAATATATTGTCTACTGTTTCTTCCCATCATCAGTATTTAGAATAAAGATATTTATGTCCTGCTACAAAGCTATGTCAATACAGCTATGTCAGAAAGGAGAAATTTTTACCCCATCCTTCAAATGTATTAATTACATTAAATGAGAATTAAGTCTCCTTCTTTAATGAAGGAACTGATGAGGAATAAGCCACTCAATTTATGCTAAGAGTTCAGGGGGGAGAAAAAAAATAAAAAAGCTCTGCACCTTTGCATTTGACTTTGTGCGCAGTATCAGCACAACAAAAATATTTGCTGATGATGTAAATGCTCCTTAATATAGCACATAAGACAGAAATGATGCAAGTGCCTATTAATCCTAAATTAGAATTCTTGGTAAAACATGAAAAAAAAGAAAAGGACTTAATAACCATAACCGTGTCAGTTTTACTGCTAGCATGTAATTAGATCAGATTATTTCAAAATGTCCAGAACTTAACTGCTTCCTGGTATTTAGGGGTATGTTTCTGACTCAGAAGTTGCAGTTCATCTTAAATTTTTAAGTGTAAGAACCTCTTCAGGGCCTATGTCCGCAGAGTGGGAGCAGGAGGATGGTCCTTCCCAGCCTCCAGATTTTGTAGTTTGCAGAGGAAAAGTATTTATCCAAAACAAAAACATTTCACATGCTCTCACATGTAACATCTCTGTTTCTGGCATGGGCTGGAGGATTTCAGGGATGCCGTTGATCTGGAATGTAGCATCCGCATGCCAGCTCTCTCAGACAGGTGCTTGGGAAAAGGCCAGGAAAAAAGTTGTCCATAGCCCCACCATGGAAACAAAGAAATTAGTCAACAACTTCTTCCCATAAAAACCTGCGTTAAGGGTCTGCAATCAAGGGGACAATCTGGGAAACAGCTTGAGGGCCAGCAAAGTCCGGCTTGTGAAACGAGCAATGAGGGGGCAGGATAGATTTGGGTCCAGCCCTGACATTGAACTGCCCTGCTGGTTTTCTGGGGGTGGATGGTCACACTGCCTTCCTCTTCTCTTTAAGCTTCCTGCTGCTTTTTTTTGCAGAAGCGATCCCACTAAGAGCGGGAGTAAATGTCATTTTGTAGGTGTCTGCAATACAATAAAAGTGGCCCAAATGCAATACCCCATGAAATGCGTAACTGCAGACAGAGATGAATCATGCCGCCACCGAGTCAGCTCTCACATATAGCCAGTGTAGGTGTTATTATGACTGTAACAGGCTTCAAAAGAATAAATCACACAAAAGCTAGGCTGGGAGCCTTGCCCGTTAGCAGGAGTTCAGGCAATGCTGTTCAGCTCACCTTCTCACGTTACAATCACTGCTCCTTGAAGGAGGTGTAGTTGTAAACTCCTCCCAACTCCACGTTAATTCCGAAGGATAACATGAGCGTCAATTAGGCACAAGCATGACTCAGAAGATGAAATATTGCCCTTGGTGGGAAGTCAAGAGAGGATGTTTTTCCCTGCCTTCACCAGCACACATGGCCCTACCCACTAGGTGTCCCTGCCAGCCAGGAAAACAGCACGCCACAGCCAGGGCTGCCTTTTCTTCATGCCATTTGGCTTTGGCTGAAAACATAAAACCCAAACAACAACCCAGGAAACATGTCTGAAATAACCTCTTCTTCTTTTTCTTTTTCTTTTTCTTTTTTTTTTTAAACTTCCTTTTTGAAGCAGCTCCAAATTCATGCACAGTGCACAAAATGGAAGAGGCAGCTCTCCATTTCGCCGTGTGGGGTTACGTGAAGGTTTTGGAAACCTACCCAGGTTTCCTCTCCTGGGTAGTGCTCAGGTGATGGGCTGCTCTGGCCCAAACACCACCTGCTCCATCCCTCCAACCTCACCTCTGAATTTTGTAGGAGCCAGACAAATTGTACCATAATCTCTTACCTTGATTTGCTCATCTTTAAAACAGATGCTATTCTAATTTGTCTCACGCACTATAGAGCTGCGAGGTTAAATAAAGGGTAATGACGTTCCTTTTGCTTCCCAGTTAAAAACACGCAAAATAAATTAAAAACAAAACAAAACAAAACAAAACAAAACAAAACAGATTAGTAGATTAGTATCAATGTGTGGATGTTCCAATTTCACAAAAAAAATGCCTAATTTTTGGGTGTAGGTGTCTATAACATCAGGATGGATTAGGCAAAACACACACGTTCAGTGGCTGCCTCTGTGAAACAGAGACCTTTTCGCCTGGATAAGATTTGCTCTGGTAATCCCTGAAGAGTTTCCAGCAGTCAGCAGAGAAGCAAGGAGGAAAGTGAAGACATTAAGGGAAGCATATACTTGCAGATTTGGTGGCTTCTGCCAGCCCAGGAAGAGGGAGAGGAAGCAGGAGGTAAAAACATGAAGATATGCTGGGAATTTTTTGTTTTTAAAAATGTTTTGTCTCTTTGTATTACTGAATTAGGGGAGAGGGAAAAAAAAATAAAATCCTGTTTGTTCTGTAAACTGGAGAAACCCATTCCACATTTCTGTATTTCTCTTTCCTGATCTGTCAAACAAGGGCAACAGCATTTCCCTGCCTCACGTTGATGCTCACTTATGAACAGCCTGAGATCCGCAGAAAGGAGAAAGGAAAATGTGCATCAGAACTGGGTTTTCTGAAGCCATCACACATGACGATTTCTGTATCAGAAGTCTTGTCTGAAAGCTCTGCGTTTTGGAGCCATCAACAGAGATCACAGCCTATTGTGTTGTGCACTGTACAAATGCACAGCGAGAGACGATCCCTGTCACAAAGGACTTACTCTCTAAATGGAGACGATGGAGGAAAAATAAAGGGGGGATTAGAAACGAGTTGAGTTGCTCGGGGTTGCACAGTTCCGTGAGGATGCCAGAGGCAGAAGCCTGATATTCTGATTTCCAGCCCAGCAATCTGCTCTTTCTCAGGGACAACCACCTTTTGCTGTTCTAATGCTTATGGGGTGTTAACAGCACTAGATATAATTACATATGACTTGGTATTTTTAACTAGTGGGAGGTTTACATATAGGCACACACCTCGCTGAACTCAGTCAGCCGCAGGGACAGTTCCCCCCCTCCCGACCCTAGAACAGTTTGGAGGGCGCTCAGCTAGTGACTATAAGGTGACCTTCCCAGCAGAAATGCGATACAAGCCAAGGGAAGGGAGGAGGGCCCAGCTCTTGTGAAATCTGGCTGTTGAAACACCTTCATATCTTGCAACACAAAGTCAAAAAACTCTTTGTCTTAAAGATTTAAGAATAGGCATAGGAAGAACTGTATTTATCTCATGTTAATCACCTAGGCAACTGGGAAAGCAGAAGTGAGCTTCACTTTCTAGTGGGTTTTATAATCTGCCAGTTCATTCAAACGCCTTTTTCCGGAACATCAGAAATACATTTGGTCCTGCTACAAATTTGCATTTTTTAAGAAGAAAAACTGTCTTGATAAATAATCAGTTTGGGCTTGTAGCTTCTCCTTTAACCCACTGTGTGCCCACATACCCAGGCAGTTATTTAGCAGCCCAGGATCTGCATTAGAAGTAGAGCCTCTCTCCTCATTTTAATTTCTCCTCTCAGGGATCCCACAGTTTCGGCAGCAAGGATTTGATAGAGACCATAGCCAAGGAACAGGCTGGGAACTGCCCTTTCCTTTCCCAGTTGGTAAGGAACAGCTAAGAGCCTCTCGCTCAAGACTGAAAGGTGCTGCGAGGTATATATCCTGAAAATGAAATAACACTCTGCACATGCAGACCTGAATCTCCTGTTATCACCCTGCAACACAGCATCAGTAACTGGAAAACAATCCAGCCCACCACAGGGTCTTGCAGGATTCAGGTCTCAACTCAGACCTTTATCATGGGCTTGGTCAGGAAGGAGGCAGGAAGGCTGTGTCTCTTAGCAAGGGAGAACAGCAAGGTTGTATTATTCCAAGTAGTTCATTCAAATCTAGGGTTATTTTTGTAAATAAAGGGTAGCGCTAGCATCTGCTATTTTGCAGAAGCATGTAAAAAAGCACAGGTTGAAAATTCTCCTTTGAAACGCATCTTTTGTCAGAAAATGAGACCTTTGAAACACAAAATATTTCACAGATAGCTCCTACAATCCTAAAAAAAAAAAAAAAAAAAGGTTAATTTTCATTTGATTGTTCCTATTCTTCTCCAGATTGCTCTGCTTTTTTCACAGGCTTCTTTATTTCCTAAATGGAAAAAACCCTCCATCCTGGATGGTCCTTTCCTAGAAGAAAAACATGTTTTTGGTAATGTCTTTATTTACATTGTTTCAAAACCTATTTTCCTTGAAAGGAAATGTTTATGAGGTTTGGCTTTTCTCCCTACATTTCCTAGGCAGAGTTGCTGATGCTTTGCTCTGCCTGCCTAAGCCCAACATGAACTCCAAATCATTAGTATTACTTTATTCAGCGCAACAGATTTTTGGGGTTTTCTAGCTCATTTACAGCTATGCAGAGAGGGCGTGAAACCCTGATATTCCATTTGGGCAACATTTATAAAAACTTCTCCCCCCCAACTTTGCAAAGTTATAAATAATTCTACAAAAGGCACAATGCTTTGCGGAAACAAGCCAAGTTTATGAGGCCCAGAAACTGAGGGAATTAGGAATTTTTCCATTCACTTGGGTGAGTTTTGGTTTAAACACTAGAAAGTCAAGATTCATGTGAACACGCTGAACAAATGGAAAAGTTACGAAGCTATGGACAACATGATACGCTTCACTCCACCGAGGCTACTGAAGAAGGCAGAGAGAAGAAAAAGTGCATGGTCAGATTCGCTACCAATCTCTCTTGCAAAAGAGCACAAACCAAGCAAGAACAAGAAGCAACAGAGCAACTTTGTAAATCCTGTTAAGGGGGATAAAATCATGGTGAGGGTGAAGGCAAAGCAGTGCCTGTGGCCGTAGCTCTCAAGGCAGAGGAGAGCAGCGAGCCCAACCTGAAGAGCGCAGTGCTGTGGGGTGTGCAGGGTGTCAGAACCTGCCTCAGTGTACACAGATAAAAAGGAAACCCTCGTAGATCCAACATGCAGGCTGCAAGGTTGGTTTGTTGTTTGGTTTGTTTTTTTTTTTTCCCAAGGTCATGCAGCAGTAAAGGGGAAAGAACTGAAGGCCTGGAAAATTCAGAAAGTGAAAGGAAGCAGTTTTGATGTTTCTTAAATTTACCATTAATAGAAGGTAGAGATATACTGCTTATACACTAAGACGGAATTAAAAATGAAACATTAAAGTCTCTCTCTTGTTTATTTTCAATAATTATAATTAATGAATGGAATTCCTAATCACACTGCATCTGCCTTTAAATTATAACAAGGATCATGACACAGAATAAAGCCATGCGATTGTCAGCATGTGACAGCTCTAGGAAGTATTGGAATCCAATTATTTGCCTGTGGAACCATTTGTTAACATTTTTAAACAAGTAAATAAGAATGTAATTTCTTCATTAAAAAGTATGAGCTCTCAGGAGCCTCATATAAGCCTCAGGACCACCAACATGAAAGGAAGTTGTGTGTGCAGAGCAACTATCATCTCCAAACAGACTTGCTGAACCTGGGCCCAGAAATCATGAATAATTGGGCAGTTTTATGTGCAAAGAAAGACTGTGACATTAGCAGACAGAAAGTATTAAGCTGGTGGAATAAAGGAAAGGGATGTTGGAATAAAAAGGGGGAATCTGGCAAGGAGAAAGGTTCTGTGGCATTGGGAGCTACCTGCACCGAGGGGTCTCTGTGGTTGGGAAAAAAAGAAGCTAAATCTGCAGGTTACAAATGGATGTAACATAAGACAGAAGCCATATGTTGTCACTTCCACTCTCCCTGCAAAAGACATCTTCCCTAAAGTCCTGATCAAGGAACGGGTTGTAAATCACAGAAGAGGCAGGATGCAAAATTCAGTAATTTCCATTAACTGACAGGAGGCTAAAACCATATTTTTTTTCGGTTTGGGGCAGTCTATTAGCTGCTGCTTTGCTGTTCATCATTCTCACAAGTTCCTAACAGAGTACAAGGCAGTAAGATACCCATCTGTCTATTAATAATTGATTTAATGTAACACATGAAGTGTGTGTAATCTGTTTCCTTGTTCCTCCGTTTAATATAATCCATGAATCATTGGTGACCAGTAAAGAGGTTGATTTACCACATGATGCTAACTCTTTTCCTAACTCCAGTTGCTGACTTGCATTTAAGAAATCTAAATGTCTAGTAAATACTTTGTGGTTGTAACAGGGATGCTGTGGAAAAGGGAGACAATTAGTCAGTGGAGTAAGATAATGTTTGCTTTTGGATAAGAGCTTATAACTCTGCTTTCTGCTATTTCAGCGGTCCCAAGTCTGCCCAACATTAGATACTAAAATAACTGTTGTCAAATGTAGACCTCTCTCTTTTTTGCCCAGTGTCTTGTCTCTCCCAGACCTAAGGAAAGGTTTAACTTGTAAGCAGAAGCTGCTCTTATTCCCAATTTATTGCTACAGGCACCAGTACCATAATATCTATCAATGAAAAAACATGTCCTATCTTCAGTACCTTTTCAAGGTAAGGAAGTGCTATTCTTCCTCTTTTACTAATAGGGAAATAAGGCACAGAGAGTGTGTTGAGAACCTGGCTTTGCCAGGGCTCCTAATTGTACTATTTCAGGCACTTCTGCTCGTGGACATATGTGTGTTTTTCACCAGTGCCAAGATTTTCACTCAGTGAGTGTCACTTCCTTTGTGAGCTCCAAATGTGCAGGGGTTGAAAGGGCATCTTTACTAGTGAAAAATCACTCAAGAACTTTTATAAATCATTCAAACTTCTGGTTGAAAATGTTGTCTTTCACACACTTCTTGGTGCCAAATACAGGCCCATCTGGAATCATTATTAATTCTGTTGAACTGTTTAATTCCAAGTAGATTTTTTTTTAAAGAAAGACTTGATTCAGTATTTTATAACCATAATTGGAATAGTGCATTAAGACTCAACAGCTCATTTTTTTATTTTGGGAAATGGCAAGCAACACATCTTGTACTCTATCAGTTACATTAGTAGAGCAATGCTGAAAAAACTTGCACCATGTAGCTACCCCCAAGATTAATTCCTCTTATACATTTATTTTAAAAGTACTCTTTGTGGGTTTCAGAAAGCTTCTCAAACAGTCTGGAGGACTTTTCTATGCATGCTTCATTAAGCACATCAGCCAGAGAATTAGAAGAATAGATGCCCTGCCACTGAAATGCCCAAGCCAAGTGCAAAGCATACTCCTCCATATACAAACTCTCATCAAAATGGTTGTTTCTGGTTCATCACCAGGAACAAACTACTAAATTCAGTTTGCAAGCAATGTCCCATTCACATTTCAAAAAATAAAAAGAAAAACACACAAAAAAGTAGTGGTTTTGTGTGAATCTGTTTACCTAGCTTGTTTTTGCATTAAACGTTGCCTCTAGGATTTGTATGCACATGTTTAAGGGAGGGGAACTGTGAAATCTTACTGTCATTGATATTGATGGCACAATTCCCATTGACTCAAACTCAGGTGAGTTTGGAACTTCTCTGCATATTTCTCCATATGCAAGTGATGTGGGAGACACTTAGGTTGTATGTTTGGTTCTTTGACAGCTGCGTTGAAGAACAATCACATGTCTTCATACATATGTGGAGTTTTGTAGCTTACTCAGTGCAGTCAGGCAGGCTGGAAAGACAGAGCCAGCATGTGCAGCTGGACAGTGAAGGGCAGAGGTTGCATTCACCACAACTTGTAGATTAAAGCACCAGAAGGTTTTCATGCCTAGAAGCAGGTGATTAATGTTCAGCTACAGAGATCTGTAGGTACGGAACCAGTCAGTTTTTAGAGTGATACAATTATAAATTCATAGCCAGACTGTCATGCTACAAATTAGTCTCAGCACTCATTTCTTTGGCAAAACTCCCATTCTTTGGATGTCTTTCTGGTGGAATTTACTGTGACATGAAAAATATCCAAAATACAGATAAAAGGAGTACATTTACAAGTGCAAAATTCACCACAAGTGTTCACCACAAACTCACCATAAAATAAGCTGGAAGGGAGCTTTCACGCCTCTGTTCCATACCCCAGCTTAAAACAGGGTCAGCTTTGAAGTGAGATGTGGTTACTCGGGGCCTTATCCAGGTAGGTTTTGAATACACTAAAGCATGGAGAGACTACAACCTCTCTGAGCACCTGTTCCAGTGCTTGATCACCTTCACTGTGAAGCTCTTCTCCTTATATCTAATTGGGATCTAACTTGCTGCAGCTGGTATTCACTGCTCCTTGCCCTTTTGCTGTGCACCCCCAAGAAGAGTCTGGTTCCATCTTCTCTATAACCACTTATTAGGTAGCTATAGAGAGGAATAAGATACCCCCTTAGCCATCTCATCTCCAGGATGAACAACTGTCCTTGTACACCATATGCTCCAGCTCCCTGAGCATCCTGGTGGCTGCTGCTGAACTTGTTCCAGTATAGAATCATTGAATCAGAATGGCTTGAGTTGGAAGGGACCTTAGAGATCATCCAGTTCCAACCCCCCTACCTTGGCAGGGACACCTTCCACTAGACCAGGCTGCTCAAAGCCTCATTGTGGTGGTCTTGAATACTTCCAAGGACGGGGGGCATCCACAACTTCTCTGGGCACCACAGGTCTCACCACCCTCACAGCAAAAATGTCCATGTCTTCCTTGTGGTTGGTAGCCCAAAACTGGCCCCAGTCCCGCAGACATTGTTTTACCATCTCTGTGATGAGTAGGAGGGAGTAACCACTTCCCCTGAGCTGCTGGCTGCACTCTTGCTCATAAAGCCAGCGTGCTGCTGGCCTTCTTGGCCACGAGGCCACACTGCTGACTCCTGTTCAACTTGTTGTCTACCAGGACCCCGGGCCTTCCCTTCAAAGCTGCTTTCTAGCCAGCTGAACCCCAGCCTGTTCTTTTGTAGGGTATAATTCCTTAGCAGGCACAGGATTTTGCATTTGCTTTTGCTGAATCTCATGAAGTTTCTGTCAACCCATTTCTCGAGCCTGTTGAGATCTCTCTTCAATGCCCTGCCCTTCAGTGTATTGACTGTTCCCTCAATTTTGGGTCATCAGTGAACTTGGTGGAGGCCCATCCTATTCCATTGTCCAGGTTTAATGAAGACATTAAATAGTATCAGACCCAGTAAGTGACCCCTGAGGAACACCACTAGTAACCACTCACTAGTTCAACTTTGATCTGCTGCGTGCTATTCCTTGAGCCCAGAGGTCCAGCCAATTTTCCATTCATCTTGTCATTCTCCTGCTCAGTCCTCATGTCTCCAGCTCAGCACCCAAGATACTACTGGAGACTGTCAAAAGGCTTGTGAAAGTTCAGGTAAATGACACCCACTGCTCCCCACTGCATGCTGAGATAGCCACTGCCCACTGGCACTGCCTATTTCACTGCCCATTGGCATCACTGCCCATAGTGTTGTCCACAGTGTTTGTTACAGAGACCACATGAAAGGATTGTAATGAATTGCTACAGCTAATAGAGCTATGAGGACTTGATTGACTGTCAATGCCAAGAGACAATGGCAAAATAAATTGTGTTGGAAAATATTGCTGCAAAGTCATCACATCCATAGAGAATGGTTTGATGTATTAGCAATCAACTTCCCTGGAATATTCCTATAATTGTTATGGTTCTTTAGGCATAAGGAAATAATTTTCTAGATTTGGATCAGTATGTTAGTTAGTCTGACAAGCCCAAAATAAAGTAAATTTTCACACATCAATCATTAGCATATTTGCCTAAGAAACAGTGTGCAGAATTCATGCAAAATCAACAGCTCATTCAAGTAAATACATATTCATAATTATTCTATGTGAAATATTGCTTTCTGGGTTTATTCAGTGAATACTAACTACATTCCTAGCAAATACGCCAAAATAACAGTTCCCCTGTTACTATGGAGAGGGAGAGGAGAAAGTACTGTGCTTGAGGACTGAATGTAAAATCTCTGGAGTAAGAACAAGACAGTATGATTCCCTCATATACAGTAATAACAATTTAGTGGCCCAGGGTTTTACTTTCAAGGTTTTGGAGAGAGAAATGGAAAGTTGCTGATGAGTTGGTCTAGAAACATACCGAAGGGTTGTTTTATGGGAGGGACGTTTTCCATCATTCTGAGATACAAGAAGGGAAAGTGTAATTCACAGCTGAAGTGAAACAAACACGAGAACAGATTTGGCATTAGCAAATATGCTGCATCTTAAGTTGATTCTAGCTCGCTGGACACAACCATGGCTATCATAGCCAATTCCTCTCACATCTCCTGCAGCCCAGCTAGCAAAGCCAAGCGAGGATACATATCCTTGAAGGAATCAGTACACACATGTGTGCACATACACACCTGCAGACACACGGCCATTTGATCCCTCATCTCCCTAATATGATTTTATTGTAGGAAGCAGAACGCAATCACTCCACTTCACTGCTCTGATGCATTGCAAGGAACCAGCATTACATGTTTTATTACCATGGCTGTAGAAAAACTAGACTGCAAGTCACATTGATCAGAGAGCCAATAAGGCGAAGAACACTCCCTGCAATATGGAGCCTCCAGAAGCATTGCCAAGTAGTGATGGCAGCACTGCCAAGTGTCACTGCAGCGAGGCACAGAGAGACCCAATACTGCCTTAAATAAAGGATGGGGCATGCTGCATTTCATAATGCAGCTAAAAATAATATTTTACACTTTCTCACCTTTTTGCCGAGCATTGCTAAGCAATTTGCACAAATTAATGATGTTCAGGTTCCAAGCACCCATATGCGGTAGTTTTCCATATGGCAGAAGGGCTTTTTCATCCCTAATAGCACATTGCTCTCATTATTATGCAGTAGATTTTTTGTTCCTGTACACCAGGCCTGGTTACAAGGAAGTGATTATACTTGCCTAAATGGAGATTCTGGTGACAAGATAATTTACAACACTCTGTTGCATAATCACTGAGCCAAGGTCAGGGAAACCATTCATGTAGCATAGTCAGGGCAGTTGTAAATAAAACACACGTCACCAAAGGGTTCACTCTCAGTCAGAACAGAGGAACAAGAAAGAATAGACAAGAAAGAACTTCCAGCACTCTCACCATGGTAAAATCTTATACCCCTCCCCCATCTCCACAGATCCTGTGGTTGGCTAATTAAAAAAGGAGGTGTAACTATCAATCTAATCTCACTTGTTCTCAAATTTACCATAATTTCTACACTTGAGAGGCTGGTGAAATT
>NW_010325687.1:0-24859 GCF_000700745.2 Antrostomus carolinensis | reverse complement strand
AAGCAGAACAACTCAGGGAATTGGGCTAAAAATAATTAAGAAGCAGGATCAGGTGTTGCGCGCATGCATCTGTGTCTGTACAGGGGCGTTCAGGCGCACGAGCATTCACTGGAGGTAGCAGCAGCAGCACAAGGGGAGATGAGCAACACCAGTCATTTTATCTCAACATATGAATGCTTGCAGCTGCACTCACAGCATACTTATTAGAGAGGCAAAAACACCCAAGAAAACTGCAATCCAATTATGCTGTGAACAAAATCAGCTTTTTAAACAAATACAGCCACCAGAATGATACCATCAGCAGTGCTGCAGGATGGGCAACCACAGAGGACAGGGTGCTCAGCATGTGGCCCTTTAGGAGGTATGTCACCCTTGAGCGGGAAGCTCAACGTTTCCTGGAAGCACTGGCATTATTTCACGTGCATTATTGCCATTGTGCTGCATTTCTGCAGTAGCACTAGAGTTTCTCAGATAGTATTGGAGTGACTTTTGTAGCTTTTCCAGACAGGCACACTGGGAGTGAGGTGCAGGGCTGCTGCTGGGGGCTCTCCTCTGCACAGCATGGATGTAGCTGGTCCAGGACCTCCTTCACAAGACAGACTGGTTAGACACACAGATATCCTGCATCATCAGAACTCTTCTTCAAAATCTGCTCAGATGAGATTGCTGCAAGAAGCAGGAGGTACCAGAGGAGCAGGCCTAGGATGGAGGATTGAACTAAATAAGTAGCTCTTACCCAAGGTATCTGCTATCCAGTAGAATGATTTCTGAGAAAGATTCCCCAACATTACTACTAGTCAGCCTAAACATACAATTACTTGCCACTTTCCAGGAAAAGCCTTACCTATCTAGTTTGCAGCTCCTCTAAAACGTGTGTAAAGAAGCAATAATGGGCCACATCCTCAAACCAGTGTAAATTGACACCATTTTCTTGCCTCCATTGGAACACCCACTCTTTACTTCAGTTAAAGATCTGACACACAGTATCTTAATATGCATTTATGTTAATATCTGCACTTTGCAGGGCTAGGTAGATTGCGCGGCTGGCACATGTCAGACTAAATGTCACTTCCAAAAGCTAAGGGACCTAACTGGAAACTGCCATTCAGACTGACTAGCTGACAACGTGTGGAACCTCTCCGGAAAAGCCTTCCTACCTTGTGATTAATCTTTCAAATAGACAATACACAGTACTATTTTAAAAAGCTGAATTTTTAAGGACAGAATACATTAATGAAGAGAGAAAACTGTGAACAAATTAGCATCTTCAAGCACTGTGAGAGACAGGGAAGGAATACACAGATAGAGCAGCCAGGTCCCTTCAGAGACCACAGCTGTAGCTCCTCTCTGCAATGTTGTCTCCTGGCAGTAAGACTGGATCCAACCCCAGAATCCAGACTCCATGCCAATCACTCCAGAGTGTTATTAGGATGCACAGCACCATGGCAGAATTCAAATCAACATTTATTTCCCACATGTTGGAGTGGGCTAGGTAGCAAAGGTTGACATGAAAAGCAGGCAAGCTGCCCAGTAATGGTGAGGTTTTGCATCGTGTGAGCTTAGAAAATAATCTGGAATAAGAATGTGCACGTTATTGCCTTTCACACTGTCTGATCTTGCACTGCTTTAAAACTTAAACTATGAGTATCTGGCAGAATTGAGATCATTTTGCAAAGACTTGTCATCCTCCTTCACCAGATCGCTCTCTCTAAGACGTGATGGAGAGGTAGCTGAAATACATCATATTAGAATGAGTATAAATGGTAATGATGAGGCTCCTCCACAACACTTCTGCTCTAAAGAATCAGTTAATTACCCCTGAATTGAGCAGGCTTGCCGATCAGGAATACAGCAGTTGAATTGGTAAGAGCTTCCTGACCCCTGCTTCTCAAGGACAAGATTTAGTAACCCTTATTTATGTTAAACATTAGCTAACCCTGTGAGGAACCTGCAGAAATCAATAGGGATTGCACTACACCAGTAAGACTGGCAGAATCTGATACCAATTATAAATCAGTTTGGCCCTCAGCTGGGTATTTCTGTCTGCTTTTTTCTTTTTTGTTCCATCTTTCCATATTTCTCCTCCCCCACATCTGTACCCAAGAAAATACAGAACCTTCTCTCTTATAGAAGGTGTTTGGATGGTTGCTTTTCCTCCTTCTCTTTGATCAAAAAAGTATGAATATTTCTTGTTACAGAAAGGTAATGTTTGACAAAACTTGGTAGATTTGAGTGTATTTCTAAACCTGGAATGAGCCCAGCCTCTCTGACAAAATGGAAGCAACAATTTGTGGCTTTTAAGTGTGAAGTAGTTTATTTCTTCTAGAACAAAAAAGTGTAGCTGAAAGCACTAGAGAAAGCATTAAGACAAGCAATCTGGGCTAAAAGAAAAGGAGATGCAAGAGCTGCTTTTTTTTTTTTTTTTTTTTTTTTTTAAACACCAAAGTGGGTGGGGGAAGAGGAGGATAGAAACAAGGGGACATATTTTCCATTTGCTGTTCTTTTCCTCAAATTTTCCCAGAAGCACAACAGCCTGTAGTTGGGTAGAGGAACTGAAAGCCTAAAGATACTGTTAAAGAGAGGAATACCCATGTGATGTAAAAAGGAGGTGGGAAAGAAAAATCCCTCAGCCTTTTATTTTGAGACAGCTCAAAGTTAAATTTCATCTCGTTGCGCAGGGAAATCACGTCCCCTGAGAGCTGCAGCTTGGGTTTCTGTGTCTTCTCTCTGCTCTGGCCTCCCATGATAGACTCCTTCTCCTAAAATGTCACTGCCACATGCTGCACACAGCAGGCTCCTCACCCCAGCCCAGCCAGAAAAGTACATCTTTTTATTGGAGCAGTAGTTGGGACAGGGAAGCTGGCCTTGCAGAGAAGCAACTCAGGCTTCACTTCAGGCTAACTCACCTTTTGAGTTAGCTCCATACACTGAAGGACAGTAAACTTAAGTTAGTCAACCCTAAAAGCAAGCAATTTTTTTACATCTCCTGTTGAAAGACTTAAGAGTGTTTTAGAGTTGTTCATGTGTCAGAAACTGCATTTTTGATCAAAAACATTGTTTTAGTGGGGAAGTTGGAAGCAGGCCTGTTCTTACTGAAAAGGAATAGTCCAAAAAAAAAAAAAAAAAACCAAAAAAAAAACAAACCCCAAAACCACTTGGATCGCAGGAATGAAATCACACAGAAATCATCCTTCCAATACTGATGTGCTGGCACAATAGATACCAATGTTTTCCGCAACCGAATGACTATTGTTCACTCTGCCTTTTCCAAAGCCCAGTGACAGATTGTGCGGGAATTAGATGGGAGGCATTGCTACCTTGAAGCTACATAACTGTCTGTGACTTTACAACAGCGACTAATTTTAAGTCTCTCCTTACCCCCAGTTTAGTAGGTACTTTTCTGCATGAATTGGATGCTTCAAGATTTTTTTAGCTTGTTTTTCATATCAGACACTGTCTGACTGCCTGACACTACTGGATAGCTAGCAAGCTAAAAAAAACCCCCAAGAGCTGTGTCTGGCTCTGATGTTTTCTGCTTATGTCCTAAAGCCATGTCAGGTTGAAATAAGGTACACAGCATCTCTCTTTCTTCAACAGTGTCCTGGTTTCCATGGAAAAGAAAACCTGGAGCACACACGGAAAGGGAATTGCAGCACAGTTAAATAGGTCCCTGATACAGATGAGGGGGGAAGCAGGACTTCAGGCACCTGCCCAGCTGTAGAGACAGAGCTAGCACATCAGGAGTGTCTTATTCTTTCTGTAGATACACCCAAGAAGATTTATTGCTTAGTGTAGTATTGCCTCTGGGGTTGGAATTGGATTTCTCCCCAAACTGTTACTTCATTTAATGTTCCTTTCAAGCTCCTCTTCTGTGCAGAAAATTTTAGAAGGAAATGCCACTGGATCACACAGCTGCTGTCTGCCTGGGCTTTAAATGTGCCAATTTGCATCAGTCTGTAGGCAATGCTGAGAACGGGCTGGAAGTGACTGCAGTCTTCCTATGTTACTAGCAGTATCTTACTTGCAAATCTGAAACAATTGAAGGGAAAAGGTGCAGTAGAACTAGAGGCAGCCAGCTCCGAGCTACTAAAAAAAGATTAAAAATCCTTTTCTTCTGAGAAAAGCATGTGTGAAACACAATACTCTTGAGGGATGCCCTACAAGATGTCAGCATGAAGCGACAGCAACTGATGGAAGAAAAATTAGGTTTGTGAAGCAAAAATGTCCCTATTTGTGTAACTGATCAGGCTGGGAATGAAAATTGTTGAGAACAAGCCTGTCACTAAACACACTGAAAACTTTAAAGATAAAGTATTAGTGTACCCTGAGAAAGCTGATTCTTATCCTTGTTTTGCACACACAAATAATTTGGGTAAGAACTCAACTGCAGAAATGCTGGTTGAAAGTGAAGCTCTAAAGCTTTGCAGTTACTTTTTCTGTTAACAGCTAAGCAGGCATATTATTATGGAAAACATCACCACGTAGCATCACTACAAAATTTTCTAATGTTAACTTTACAGTGTGCAAGCAGGTTTTCATCTCTTAGAGAGATCTGTTGTCTTGCTGTTCAGTCTTCAGGTTATGCAAGGACTTTGTGCCTTGGCAGACTCAGAAGAAGAGGAGGCAATGTGAACAGCTTGAAAATTGGCTGTCTGCTTTGACTCGTTAAACCAATTCTAGTGTTGAGAGTTGTCTCTTGGGAACCAGACAGAGATGTTGGGCTAGGATTTCTACATGAAGGAACTGCCTTGCATGTTGGCTGTACATCCTCATTTTGGGACTGGTATATATGTGTGAATAAAGCAATTCAAATTTAGAAAACCCTCAGACTTCTTTTATGCCCAAAAGGAAGACACAGGCATCTGCTAGTGGTGGATAGAGCACACAGATGTTAGAAGACAAGGCAACAAAATTTCAATTTACTGTCATTTGCCCTACTTTGTATGAGAGACTTTTAAAGGGTAGAGTACAGGAAAAACGCTGTATGTACTCATTGCTTCCATAGAGGAAAGTAATAAACCCTTAAGACACATACTCTGTTGAACTAAGTTAGGAAATTGTAAGATTATTTAGTAACCACCATTCTAGAGGTGCCAACCTTTGCTGAATGGTAACTAACATTATTTCACAATATTTCTAAGTATTTTTATCAACAATTTCATGATTGTGATATTGGTTACTCAGGAGTGCCTCACTCCTCAAGGTTACGTGCTTCATTTCAGTTGGCACGTTTGAGGAGCTCAGTATTCAGTATCACAATCTGAGCCTAAGGTGAAGCACTTAAAAAGCCTTAACTATTAAATTAGCATCCCAGGTTTCAAATTGGTGCGTGAGAGAAAGAAAAAGGCAGACTCTCAAGTTAGCACTTAAAAACTTAAGTAAAGATCATATGGAATTATTTATAGAAACTAACTTGGACAGCTGCTGCCATGGTTATCTTGTGGGATTCATTAAGGCCCTGTTTGACATTCAAATAAGTTCTTTTTTCTGATGGCAAGAAAGAAGGAGAGTGTGTACTTTAAAGAAATTACAGGATTTAGAAATGAAGATGAAAGATTCAGAACTATCTTGTAGTTACTTTCTGCTCCCTCTACCCTCTTCTAAACTGGAAATATTATGACAAGAGGTACGGTGCCCTCTGATGTACTGCACAGAAAGAAATTAGAAAGTTAATAGGGAAAGCACCAAATTCGACATCTGAAAGAAGAGGATTAAAAGACGAATAAGAATATTATATCGCTTGTCAGCATGGCATTAGAGAGCTCAGTCTCATCTCTCTTTTTTTTCCCCAGGTTTCATTAAGCACATGACTGGACAGGGCTTCTTCTTTCACAGACCTGTGCAGCCTATTAAAAGGGCAGGATACGTACGTTCCAGTATTTGCATGCCAGTAACGTTCAAGACCTAAAAATTATTCCATGAACAATGGAAGTTCCTATGGATTTGTACTTTACATCTCTCCCCCTTGTCCTAACTGGACGTAGCTTTTCCACATAGCCTATTCTATGAGTGGGACTGAGAAGAGTCCCAGCCCTGCTGCTAAGCAGCCACATAGCTGCTTCACAGGCATTTCTGCAGCCAAGGGACAGGTGCTCCTTGTGCTTACTTTATTAAACACAGAAGTGAATGGGGTTTGTATCACATAATCTGCCCTTCTTCCTCCCTGACTCTCCCCTCATTCATCCCATGATAACATGTAAGATCAGCCAGAAGTTTCCACTATAGCTTTAGGGGAACTGAAACCGTGTGTGCATTTTGCTCCTTATTTATCCTTCAGCAGCACTCAAACCAGCCATATCCAAGAGTATTTCTTTCCATATGTGGGCTGTAGGAAGTAATGCTCAAATACTATGATGATGAAGATAATCTAAAAATGCATAAAATCTGAGTAGATTAGACTAAAATAATCAAGGACAAGGATGTGTTGGGAGAGGATCCTGTTACTTGAAACTTTCAACTTAGTGTGGCAAAAGGATTTTTGTTCTTTTGGTACATTATAAATCCTGTGTTTTTCCCTAGGCAAAAAGATGTATTGAGAATACCATAACTGGGTGAAAAAAAGAACTGGCAGATTGAAGAGTCATGGAAGATGTTCCGCTTTTTATCAGCATATTATGTGAATTTTATATTTGGTTTTGTGCTGGTTTTATGCCTGGGAAAAACATATTTAATAAATAAAAAAATAAAAACCATCATTTGCAATATATCTTCACCTGTTATATGTAGGCAACCTCTTCTTAGGAACATGCTCTCATATTCTCAGTGGTTTTTAAGAAGTTGATTTTAACCTCTAAAACCGATTTGAGTTGTATAGAAGTTTTGAAGTTACACACATCAAAGACTGAGATGCTCAGATCTTGTAGTAACTGGACTGATGGATACAATATATAGCTATCAGAAACCAGCAGGATTTTTCTTTTTATTTTCAGTTCATAAAAATATGTATTGCCTGCCATCTCGTTTTAAAATTTAGCTGGAAATAAAGCTCAGTCAAAAATTACTCTTATCAGAGCGAATTTCAAATGGTTTGGAAGATGGTTTTGTGCCCAAGTGCCTCCATTTTCTCAAGCACTCCTTTCTAGAAATAAGAGACCGAGTTTTAAGTTAATGAAAAACATTAGATAAGATTCCAGTTGGTCTGATTTTCTTTCACAAGACTTGATCTGCACCTCACAATTTCTGGCACATCCTCCCAAATAAGCAGTAAGTCAGATCCCTGTTGCCACGCTGCATCTGTGGGACTGAACAAGTAAAACCTTTCCATTACACAGGTATGTTCAGCCTGTGCCACTCATTTCTAGTTCTACCTGTATATTCCTACTGGATTTACAAAAGGCTGCTCCCTTACATATCTGCTCAATGTCTGTCTGAATTGGCTCACTGGAAACAAGAGTTCTTGGCAAGCACAGGAGAGTGGAAGGAAAATGATCAGAGAAAAGGCAAAAATAACTGTTCTGTACTAGTTAATCTCTGATAGCTTTCTCTTATCTTGCATTTTCTCACTGTAGACCTCTCAAATGCTTAACTACTCCGAAATTATTTTTTCCTTAACCAAGGAACAGGGCCTTGTGTAGATTATCTGGAGGATCTCTATTTTGGATGCCATTAAGAAAGTATTATCTGCTCATTCTGACAGCTGATCTATGACAAGAAATCAGTTAGTATCATTCCTCTGTCTTTGTCCTGGGCTCAGAAGGAAGCATTTCACCTGGCATATTCTCATTGCAAATTCCAGAATTTTTCTTTACTGAAAAAAAATCCCAGGGTTGTTTTGAACATCTTTAATTCAGCCTACTCTTTAATATAGACAGAATGTTTATGTCTTCAGCTTTTATGTCTGGAACACATCTGTATGACAGGAGATTGCAGTTACAGAGGTGCTAGAGCAAGGAGGTTAAATGCCCACAGACGTGTCACGTCATGAAGATTGATTTAGTTTGGTTAAGGCATCTGAAACTTCCTTTTTATGAGAGGATGTTCCTAAAAGAGTATCTTGTACTTTGGGTACACCTTTATCTGCTATGTGATCTGAATTAATGCTCTCTGATACCACATCCTCCAATTTGCCTTCCCATACTTTCTATTTCTTCTGCTGAAAGAGTTTCCTTGAAAAATCACAGTAAGTCTTGTTTCTTTACTGCTTATCAAGTCCATTGTCTCTCTGAGAATCAAAATACCATAGTGAATATCTCCAACTCATTCTCTTTTAGATCCATGTGGGCATCAATTTCCAAAGATAAAAACCCCTTTCCCCATTAAAGCATGTTTCCTAATCCCCTGCAATGACACCACGAAATCGTACACTGCCCAGCACAGCCTCCTGGTTTCTCTCCAGCATTCAGCTACATTTTGCAATTGTAGGAGCTCTAGAGCAGACACACTTTCATAGAGTCACATTCCCTTCCAACCTCTAGCCCTGTGCAACAAGCCCACCCCATTGGCTCCTCATTCCCTTCAGGGTCACATCCCTCCCAGGACATTTTGATACCTCAAGCTTCATCTTTGTCTACCAGGGAAGACTTCAAAGCGGTGGTGGGTTCAGGGTTCAGATCCTTCTCTGGAAAAACAAAAGAAGATTCTAACTGTAGCTTATGAGGATTGATGCAAAGCAACTGATTGAATTTTGTAAAGGAGAATGAACTACACACAGGCTATCCCATAAGCAAATGATTTAAAACAATTTGCAAGCCATATTGACTCCGCATTCTTTTAGAAGGTACCCTGAGCATTCTGGGGAGACATTTATAGAGGAGTTGTACCTACCAGGAAAAAAAGCACTGGCTGATACACTAAAAGACTACCGAAGAAAACTAAGCAGTTCCATATTGGAAGGAATTTTCTTCCTTTTCTTGAAATGCAGACATTTCAAAGTGCAAAGGGATTTCTAAAGCACAAGCAAAGACAACAACAGTAGGATAGCCTAAATCACTAATTCAGGATTTCCAGACATGATCTATCATGGAAATAGGTACACTTATGCAAAACAACAGGAAAGAAAAATGTTGCAGAGAAGAAGAATGCATTAAACTAAATGCTAGCCACATACATCAGTCCATTGATGAGTTATGATAATAAACCCACAGCAACAGCTGAGAGGATTATTAATCTACAACCAATCTTGAGAATAAAAGGAGGGCTGACCAAGTTCCCAGATAACGACCAGACCACACAATTATCCTATATGCCTTGATGAGATAGAGCAAGAGGACTGTAAAATATCCTGAAGGATGTTAAGATGTTTGAAAGATGTTTGCCACTTAGTAGAATACAAAGTGGCACAGACAGAAGGTTTGGCGATACAAGCAGGAACTGAGATAGCTGGGAAGGAAGGCTGGTGTGGTTAAGTTTCTCAACAATTCATCTGATGCTATGTGCTTACAGAAATAAGTAAAGACAACTTGAATTCCTTGGACAAAATCCCTTGACTTTACGCCAATTTGCTCTAATGACATTAAATCACATTTTGAAACCAATGAGATTATACAGGGTAAGGGCAGAAACGGGATCCCTATTCAGGGAGATGCTTACAGTTCTCCAGAGGATGACAGGTAATAACACAAATGGAACTTTTGCTCTTTAAACTTGACATTAATAATGCCAAGCTATTCCCCTTTCCACACTCTATTACGACTAGTTGTATTTGTTATTAATAGTAACAATTACTGGTAGTGCAGCAGTGCCTAGAGATCTCAACCTAGATCAGCCCTATTGTGCTACGTACTTTGCAAACACCGAGTGAGATGGAGCTTGCAGCCTTGCCCTGCCCGGGAGCTCAACTCTAAAAAGACAAAAGCAATCAAATGGTAGGAGGAGACCAGAGCGTAGAGAGACGGGAAGGGAATCAGCCAAAGGTCACATCTCAATGTCAGAAGGAAAAGCAAAATGAGGCACTGGGCTGGATGGTTGCCAGTGCCAGCCTGCACAAGGAGCAGCCTCTTGCACCCTGGTTGATTTGCACTGGTACCTCAGCGATACTTTTCTGGAGACCTGACTCTGACAAAGCTGGCTCTTCCAAAACAAAACTTGCACAAAATCCTCAGATTTCTTGCCCAAGCTTTCATTTTGTGATGCTGATGTTTACTGGCCTCTAATAGGCAGATAGGTTACCTAAACAACCTGATTGATTAAACTTTTATGCTGGTACCAGTTGAAACATTACTGAGGAATTTGAGCCAGCAGTATGCTTAACCAGAATAGTTTTATCTCTTTTTTGATCCACGTATCCTTGGTTCTTTCCTTTTATAGATAGTTATTTGACACAGGCAAACAACTGCTGATTTCCTCAGCTTCAGCTGAAGGCCACAGATGTCCAGTGAGAAATACAAAAAGCGTGTTTGATAAGAGGAACTACACTCTGAACATCAGCCTTTCATCTGAAGGGATCGCAAAGCACTTTCCAGGACCAATTAAAAGCTCCACTCAGCTGCAGGAGGCCAGGAGACAGCAGCCAGGCTGACAACTGGCTCAGCCTCACTGCAGAAAGATGGGGAGGTGGAAATTTTCATCAAGGATATGAACGCAAATCCTTGTTGCTACTAAGAGTCATAAAAATCTGTAACAGTGAATCAGAGGAGGACAAACAGGTTTTGTGCTTTTTTATCTCGTGAGAGAATTTCAGATGTTTCTTGCCTATCAAACACATGGAAATAAACTTGAACACCATGGGACAAGTTAAAATAGATACGTTGCACAGAATCTAAATGCTACAATGTCATTAATCCCCAAAAATGGAAAAATCATGACATTTTAAAAGGAGTAAATTCTTTTTCTTTGGGTTTTTTTTGGCACACTGCACTCATGTTTTCCAACTTCTCAACTGCAGATACCAGAACTTACTTTTTTTTTTCCCCTACAACGCAGTATTTTAACATTATTAAATTATTGTTGAAGTGAGAAGCTTAGTAAAAACACCAACATCGAGACAAATGCCAATGCTGGTGATGCACAAAACCACTAAGCCATTTCATCTGACTAAACAGTCTAAGAAACAAAGGCCTTTGAATTGCTAACAAGTTAAATCGCAAATTGTAGGTTTCACTATTAAATATAATATACCACAAGAAACTTTATCATAAATTACTAGAGCTGGCATTAATTTGTGCTTGGCTTCCACTGCATAAAGCCCAAGTGCACCCCTGAGAGGGGAAATCCTTGTGCCTGTGGAAAATAACTGCGAACTTTGCCCTATGGTGAGTTTGCAAGAGGTTGACACAGGAAAAAAGTGAGTGGAAAGGATCTGACTGGAAACACAATAGCAGACTTAAAAGGCTCTGATAAATGAAAAGTCATTCCAAGATTAGGGTCTCATTGAAAAAAATAACAAAGACATTTTCTGGTATGTGGATGAAAATAGATCCCATATGAAAACGCTTAGTAGAGCTTATCAATGTTTTTAATTCTCAGCCCTCTTTGAATAAATGCAGCTTTTTTAAAAACCAAAATGGCATTTGTAAAACTTCCTGAAATTTAGACACAGAAGCTACAAAATTAATGTTTTCATTTTTCAAACCAATATTACAGTTTTAAAGATTTTGATGTTGCAATCCCTTCACACTTTTTTCCCTTCCATCTGCCTGATCTTGTCCTCACTTCTCGTAAAAATACAACAAGTGAGGAAAAAGAAAACAACTTTCCTTGCCTGAAAACCCAGCTGACTTAGAGGCACTTAATTCAAATGTTCCAGAAGCTTTGTGAAAAATTTAGAGAAAGCACTAAGAAATGTTTACCATTTTCAGACCATCTCTAATATTCGATGAATCTTTAAATCTTTTTATCAGGACATATCTAAGATTTTGAACTCTGTAAAGGACTGTTGTGGACAGAATTTGTTTTCCTTTTCTATAAAAAAAACCAATAAACCCCAATGGAGTGAATCTGTGATGCAATTTTAAAAAGACAAAGGAAATTAAAGAAAACTCTGTAAGTTTTCTCAGGTTGCCTAACATCTGCTTGTGGTACAGCATATACAAATAAATATAATAAATTCAGTTGTTTAACAGTAAAAGCACACCTGGGAGGAAGAAAGCTATTATCGTGTTGATACATTAGATATTAAAGCTTTGCAGCACAGAGTTAAACTGCTTGTAAGTACAGGCTTAGTGCTACCACGTTTCTCACACAGTACATTAACCTGGGAGCAGAGATGGTCATAAATGGCACACAGGCAATCTCTCATTTCAGGGATCTCAGCCAAAAAAACAATACCCAGGCTCCCTAGAGCAATTTTACTCTAAAAATTCACTTCAGTCCAAACGGACGAGAGATGTTGCTGTCTAGTTTTATAACTCCCATACTTTCCCTTCCAAAATAAACTCCGGCTGAAAAGGCCCCTCTCACCCTGGAAACAGGAGCACAGAAGACCATGTAGGAGAGCACCACCTAGTGCCTAACACCACAATAGTATCACTGGGGAAAGCCACAAGAGCAAGAACAACAAACACCAAACTTTTAATAGCAGTGGGCCATGTCCAGTTTTGGGTTTTTGTGGGGGGTTTTTCGTCTCTTTGTCCTTGGAGAGGTCTCATTTTGAGCAAACATTGTTGTAGGGCAAGAGGCAATTTAGTTTAAATTCAAAACATTGGGTTTTGGTAAAACATACCCTCTTATGTTTTAACACAGGCAAGTCTTCTATTAAAATTTGCACTTTAAACACCATCAATATGCAGGGTAGGAATCTGGGAATCCAAACCACCAAAAACTCAATTCTGCAATCATGACTCAAGTGAATAATCATGAGACATCTGTGGGACTACTTCCAGGAGCAGGAAAACAGCATATGCCTCCAAAAGTGCTTAGAGCAGAACAATTCTGCCAATTTTATCATGAATCTCCTATCTGCTGGTTGAAGCCACAGCTTCTGGAGTCAAGTGCTTCCACGTGAATCTGAATTTTAACCTAAAAAGAAAACCAAATTTCTAACTCTGAAGTTCAAAAAAAAGCTTGGGGAAGCGTGAGGCACATGAACCCCCAAAACTAGAAACCACCATGAGTAATTAAGTAGCATGTTTTAAAATCTGTTTGAGTATCACTGAGAGAGCGTGTGCATGGGTGTCTGGAGATGGAAATACTGAACAAACTCTCTGAACCTCAGTCTTGGGTGCAGCAACTTGGAGTGGGGAAAGACCACCACACCCCAACCTCTACAGGCTTGCTGTCTCCTGCTGCCTTCTGCTATATCTGAACAACCCTGTGCAAGAGGCTGGAAAAACATCTTTGCATTGCTCTGGGAAGGAAGGGGGAAGAGAGGGGATACTGACAAATCCTATTTCTTTTCACAGATGAAATGTGGCAACTGCAGGTAATTACAGCTGTATTAACTCGTACAACTTGTAACTACAATGCACCTTCTCCAGTAAGAGAAGTAGCCTAAATGCACGTACAGCCACAAGATCACCACGTACTGTATTGCTCCTCTTTGTGCTTCTATCAAAAATACAAACTACGAAACAAATCTAATTACATGGCTTGTTTCTCCCCATTTCCACAATGACACCAGGTTTTCTGAGATCTTAGAGTGAAGCAACCTGAAGTAGCAAATGTTTCCTCTTCATTGTCTGAAGTCCAGCAGGTCAGATGGTTGTAATGTGCCATAGGAAACTTATTTCACTGTGTTTCTGTTTCCATTATTACGTTAATTTTTTTGTTGCTCTTCATGACAGTTTGTACCCTTTATCTGGAATTCAGCAGTCATCCTCAAGCAAAAGATTTTTGCAAGTTGATGCTCACAGTGGCTGTTTAGAGGCTTCCTCTTGTGAGGGCACAGACAAGTCTTCCTCCTGGTTGCTTCTGAAAGCATCTTTCTTCTCTGTGCTTTCCATCTGCACTCTCTTGTTTACCATTAAGGTCAAGCCTGTGTGTTTTTCCCTACTCTGCCTGTTGCATTAGCAGCATTCTGAAAGTAAGACTTTCTCTGGATAGGAAATGTTTGGAGAATTTTTAAATACCATTATTGATTTCACATTAACTTTCTTTATGGACCAGGAAAAGCTCTAACACAAGGCTGTAAGAGCCAATAAATACTTGACAGGTTGTTTAAAATCTACTGCCTGGAAGCAGTCTGACAGATTAATTTATTTTCCTTATTTTTAAGTATATTCTGTAAGCATACCCTATCTTCACTGATTCGTATTATCCATCCTGAAGTATATGGCACAAAAGTGATCAGATATTACCTGCAGAAGTGACTACCTCTTGGAATTCTGCTACAATAGGTATGGATATTTTGCCCAAAAGTGTTTTCTTCCTTTCCTTCAATGGCACATGATTGCAACATAATGATTTTGCCTCTGCACCAGCCAACACCAGTTTTGTTGCTTCTTTTTTAGGGCACTGAACCTGAAGAGGAGCAGATTCTTTCATATAAGCAGACTTCTTGCCTGTTACATCAGTTTACTTCACATCCTGTAAGTCTCCTTTCGGATACAGATTGACTGCTCTTTAGTAACTTCTGTCATTCTTGGGCCTCAGAAAAATACCTCTGAAATGTTTGATGCAAAAGTATTAATTATGAAAAATTAATGTACTGAAAATGTCAGCACCTCAATAAGGCATAACATAAAAGATGTGTAAAATTATGTTCACACATCATTCAAACTTCCTGCACTTTTCATTCTTCTAAAATGTATGCCTTGCATCGTAGTACAATAGCTTATATGAATTTGATGACCTGAATGGAATAATGTCAAAGCTTACTGTGTATTTTAGAAAAGGAAAGCAATCAATTAAGAGTTGTCTTTTCTCTACCATTGTTTTTAGGTAAGACATACGGCAGCTTGATAGTAATCCAAAGTGCTTAACCTCACGTTTTTTAGTCAGAAACAAAAAAAAAAAGGTTCAGAAGGCGCTACAGTCTACAGAGAGACACTCGTGTGAAGTGAAAACCCCTTAGACTTTTCCCCTTGACTTGCGGCGAGATCTCAGATTGTTTCACTTCATTTTGTAAGGTTTAAGCCTTAAAAATGATGCATGTTTCACATCACAGTCCAAACGCTCTAGAAAGTATTTTAAAGATCCTGCCAGCTAATTAAACAAATCCAGGAGCAGCAGATTCTAATCTAATTTACAGTAATATGTGAAGTAACAGCCTTGGTCACTTTGGTTAGTTTGCACTGCTGGAAGGGAGATTAGAGCATAGGTCACTCTACATGACTAGCTGCAGTGACAGGTAGCACATACCTGTCTCGTCATGTCACAGCACCGCACCTAGGAGATGACGAGCAGAGAAGTTCAATGGCTGGTTCCTTCTTGGCAAGAACAAAGTCCCCCCAAAACCAGAAGAACCTTCAACTCTGAGCTCTCAAACTCACTGATCAGGTTCCTTCTCTGGTTTACACCAGTCGCTCTTCCAGGACACTCTACCAGTGCTGTCATGTTACTTTTTTAAGGGGAGAGGCACAAGAAGGCTTGTGTTCATGAGAGAAAGGTTTATTGATTGGGCTTTATTAATTTTTTGGCTGACACATAATTGCTAAGTTCAATACTGAATTAACAGTAATATGAATTTTAGACAAAAGTAATTAGATTGCCGACAGATTAGGGATAAATATGATGCCAGCTGTAACTCTCTCATACACCACAATAAGGGAAATACTGGTGGAATAAGGTCTGTATTTCAATCCAATTATATTTGGCAGGTCAATTAGAATTGCTCACTAACTATAATACAAATATTTCCTCTTTGAGTGTGCCATAGTAATGGATATTTTCCCCCTTCTCTCATGATGTAAGTGATGAGCAGGATGATTCTAATTAAAAACAACGCCAAACATTCCATTCCCCAATCTTCATCTTTTTATGTTCCTTCACTGACTACTCTTCCACACCTCCAAAAAATCTGACTCATAAATCAGACTGCTACCTTCTTTCTCACACACCCCACAGGCTGAGTATGGAAATATGACGTATACACAGTCCAAGACAATGTCTTGCAACAGAACGTAGTTATCTGTCAAGATGCTCGTGCAGGCTGTGGAAACTCTCTGATTGTGATAGTTGGACCTCCCCTATCCACCCAAATATGTTCAGAGCTTTGCAAAATCCCAGCACTGGGCTGCCACAGCCCAGCGTGGCCCAACACTGACTACTGAAATAATGTCATGTTGGAACAGAGTTTATACAAAGAAAATTTGATTTGATGCTTTCCCTTCCTCTGTTTTCTGTATCACGTACCACTGAAAAAATTAAATAAAATGCCCAATTCCATTTTTTGTTGCAAACAAATATTACACAAGTCCATACCAAAACTGGTTCACAGTAGTAATGCTATCTACACAGATGTAAACCTATAAAAAACCAAACTTGCATTAAAAGGTGCCTGCTTTTGCCAAGTAATGTTACAAGACTAAGCCATCCATTTAATCACATGCAGTAATAAGATCACCAGTTTGATAAAAAAGGAAGACAAAGATCAGCTGTTAAGACATTAAGATTACAAAACAAATAATAAAAGTTGAACATTTATAAACTTTTAGAGCAGCCACTAGTCTATCTTTAATATGCACTTGCAGTTACTGTCAATAACCTGCACACACAAAACAGCACACACACATCACTTCCCTTTATCACATTCCTAATAGGAAAAATCTCTAAAATATTAGACGTGTTGTCTTACTCAAGTTTCCCTTCTCAGCTAACTCAGACTTGAAAATACATGATAAACTTGGTTTTCCATTTTCCACTTCTGCTTTGCTGTGAAGAAAACCATAAAAACTTAAGCTGAGGAATGAGAAGATGCAAGACTTCCAGTGACTCAGTAAATCTGAGTTTGTAGTACTGGACACAGACAAGTGGAAGAAAAACAGACTTTATTTAACATATTTAAACCAGCTGTTTTGTAAGCTGTCTTTACAATGAATATGCATTTACCTATACTATATAAATTTCTTCAAGGCCTAGATCACACTGATGCTCATCAACAATAGTCAGGGGAGAGGATTTTACAGTGCTATTGATCTCATTTCCACACACATTCTTCTGAATGCATGATCTCTTCTCCATCTCTGCTTGTCAGCATAAAACTGATGAGATCCTGAGACATTAGTTACAGGCAGAGAGAAGAGAGCATTTTCCATATGCAGCACAGTTTTTCTTTATCAGTTAATTTGTATGAAACCCTGTTTTTGTGTCCTTTGCATAATGAAAAGGTCACATATCTTTTGGTATTTATGTTCACATGCTGGGTGACATAGATTCAAGGCTAGGGAACACACACCTATAGGGCATACACCACACACTCTGCTAAGGAAGGAAGCAATGCAAGCACTCAGTTCCCTTCAACTGACATAAAGACCCATCATCTCCAGATTAGCTAGTTAGTGACAAATAAACATTCAAGACTCATTACAAAGATTGTCACCTTGAAAGTGAAACAAATCAATATTTCACACAAAACAGCCTTTACTCAAAGTCCTGGAGTCTCAAGATGGACAGAGATTAAAGGACTGTGCTTGAACCGGCCACACCATAGTGAAAGGCATCAAGAATGGTATGTTCACAGAAGGTGAGAGTTGACCCACTGAAGACAAGAGGACAGCGTTCAGGTCTCACTAGAGAAACATGGTCATTGGGAAGGCAAAAAGATCACAACCAAGCCTTTGACTGATGTGGTAAAGATGGGATAGGAAAACCTTCTAGATCTAGAATAATTTAGGATGACAGCTGAGCAAGGATCTAAGCAGAGATAACTACAGCAGGCTACCCTGCAGATCTATTGTATTTTGTCAAAGTTATCCTTAGCAAAATACTTTGTTGTTGATTAGCTGACCCTGCTGAGGTACAGAAATGTTTACATGTAAAATGGAACACAAATAGGACTGCAAATGTCCCAACCATGTGAATAACTGGAAAAACCATACTACACTGGAAAAATAATAATAATTAAGTACTGACCTGTAATACATTCCTTGTCAACTTATCTGCCACTTACCCTCAGCAGTGGAAGTCCAAAGCTCTTTGAAGGCAACAACCAACATCACCACCACGTGGCAATGAAGAGAAATAAACATGATTAGCTTAACATCCATACTCACTGTGCGATCCCAAGTTGGCCACCTTTTAAGTACGTGCTGCCACCTGCTTAAATGGACAGCTCAGTCAAGAAATATAACACAGTGCTTCTGCAGCAGCCCAAACAGATCCTACAGCAGAGCAGCTATGTCTGAGACTATTCCAGTAAAACTTATTTAATTAAAAGTAGCTTTCACCTGAAGGCCCATGGAATTGCTGAAGGCACACTTCCAGGATCATAAGTAAGCCAATCTGTGTGCAAGCTTCCTTCAGCACACAGGGGCTATCCTTTCCCAACACTTCTCTGTGCTAACACTTACACACGTTCCTCAAGAACAGCTGCGCTTTCAGCTGGATTAGCTTTCAGTCAGATTACCTCCTTGATCTGCACAAATGTTAGTAGACAGAACAGGGGACAGGATAGGGGCAGCAACAATGCCTGAGAACAGCAAGATTGCTTCTTAATGGCAATGACAGTTTAGATCCTAATTACAAAATGTTCTTCAGGACATGAAAAAACCCTTTCTGAGGAAATATCTTTCAGCCACAAGAATAACTAGACCTTTTCCCCCACTCATCAGATAAGCCATGACTAAGAGATCCAACTGAGACTGTGAGAGGGAGAAATAGAATATAGACTCCTCTCTTCTAGCAGCCCAACCTAGAGAAGGAGCAAAAAGGCAAGACATATGCATATGATGTGCTATACCTTTTTTCTCTAGGTAGGTTCATGGGAATTAATTTCACAACCTTTCTATATTTAAAGAACTCCACTGCAGAAAAGGATAGAGTTTTGGAGGAAGATTCAAAATGACATTGGTCTACCAGAAAGTAAAGTGAAAAACTGTAATATTCCTCATATTCTCTCTTTTTAGCATGAACAACTTGTTCCCACCAGTTAACACCACCAGCTGTTGGTAAAGTTTTCAGATAATACCAATAGCTCCCACTTGCTCTCAAGATTTGAGATTAAGACAATTGTACCACATGTATTCACATGCTGAGGGACTGGAAGAATCACTTCTCACTGCTGTTCCGCCTCTGTATGGAGATACCAAGTCCCATTTTAGCAGCACCCTTTAGATGCTCCACAATGCTGCCAACAGTTTGATGCATTGAAAGCAAAGACTGGGATTTCTGGTGCTCATTTGAGATTTAGCTGCTTACGATGAAGATGAGGAAAAGTGTCCTTAACTACTCCTGCCACTCAAGGCCTGTCTTGGATAAGCACCAGGAGCATGACTGCTTTGTAAAAATGGGGAGCTCAGAATCCCACTGAGAGATTTTGGGGGAGAGCTGTCCCACAAACCAGCAAAAACTTCCCTAAGTTTAGAAGATATGATTTTCTTTGGTAGGTCTAAGCGTGGAGACAGGCCCCCGTACAACTCCAACCTCTCAGTATTAAATGATTGATTTTTCCAGTATTGGAGGTACTTCTTGTAAAGCTTTCTCTTTTGGGGCCTCCCTCAATTCATTATGTTGAAGATTTGTTCACACTGTATCTTCTCCAAGGCAATATCAACAACAGACATATCAGCCATATTTGGGGGTGGGAAACCCCAGCTCTAAAGACATATGGACACACTGCTGACGCAATGAGCAAAACAAAAGTAGGCTCCAAGGAATAAAAATTGAGTCTAAGATGAATTTGAAACTAGAAACTAACAGCAAGTCCTAGGGAAATTTCTTAAATCTGAGCTACAGACTTGAGAAGAATGACAAGTACAATGTGGAGCTCATGCTTTCTTACCTCTGTGCATACATTGAAAAGGAGTACTGAGAAGCAAACCTTGAGTGAATTACAACTGCCAAGTCAAAATATTATCTCAGTATTATAGTGTCACCACAGATCATTCAGGAGAATCATGCTGTTTTGACAGGCCACCCATAAAATGTTCTGATTTATATCCAATGTATTTTAATTAATTTTAGCAATTAAGTTTTTTTATCAGTTCAGATTATCTGAAACATCTAAATTCAACACAGTCCAGGGGACCAAGCTTGGGGATTTCAGTGGAGGGCAATGGGCATCACTGGAAAAAAAGGCTGAAAATGTAGTTTGGATGCTTGAGACAGTTCCATCTTCACATGCAATGGATGTCATGCACTCTACCCCCTCAACATAAATTCCTGCCATTGACTGTAGGCTGGTCTGCAGTGACACCTCTGTCCCAATGCCACCTTAAGAAGTCATTCAGCCTTCATTTCTGTTAGAAGCTGTTGCTTCTTTTGCTCCCAGCTCCAGACCTCTTATTCTCCTGATTTATAGCTAGGATTGAGCATATCACTTTCTCAAAATTTCATTGACAAAGGCAGCTATTGAGTCCATTTCCCACGTGCTCCCATATACAGCACATCAAGCTGCAGAAGTGAGCATGGCACATGTTCCCACTGCCAGCCCCCTTGACTCCTAAGGGCCAACGGGTCAGTCCCAGTGCAACAGCCCTGCCAGAGGCCAGCACCCAGGGCTCTGTGGTAGCAGCCCAAAGGACTCCCCCAACACACCATGCCTCCCTCCTTGATAGTGACCCAACAATATAAAACTGGGTGCTTTTCCTATCAGCTGACATCCCTCAGATAGAAAACACTTCATAACCCCTTCTCACTCCCCCAAAATACTCCCCAAAATCCAGAAGGCAGGTGATTTGTAGCTGTCTGGTTATGAAATTTCTAGCAGGACAGCCAATAATGCTTTGGAACTCAGACACCATCCCTCCAGGACTTCATTTCATCAGTTTTATTAAAAAAAATTAATGAGAACTGGAGTACCATTCAGGATTCCAGAGAGCTTTTGTTAGGACAGAATCAAAATTAACATGTTAGATAAACATGCTGCAACTAGGAAACAACACACTTTTCCCCACCCTGAGGTCTTTATTCTTTCTGCAGAAACAACCAGGTTGGTACAGCAACAGAAAAACATCCCAGACACATTCACACAGAAGGCAAATCACTAAGGTCAGTTACCATCAAGCTACATTTTAGGAGATGTGGATTCCAGGTAAATGGAAGGGAGATTTAAGAGTGGGAAGATCTGGCTGCATTAGGTGAGATGTAAAACACAACTAAGAGGATCCAAGAGTCAGAGAAAACACAACAAAATGGCATTAATATTTCTGAGCTGCAGAGTAGATTTAACCAGTTCTAGGTATCACTGTTTCTGAAAGGCTCGCTTCTTCCAAGCTTATGAGGAACAACCTTCTAGGTTTAAAGAATTTAAAATCCATAGTCCACACTGGGTCAGTCCCAAATCTTCAATGCAGTATTTTTAGTCCAGGGATATATTAACAGCTTTGAGATGGTTAGAAATAATAGGCAAAAGTCTTATGCTTCTGAAAGCAGTAATGTGACACTGTGGAGAAAGCCTTAGATAAGGACTCCTGTACCCTGGGTTCTATTCCTGGCCCTGTTAATAGCCTGTAAATGTTCTTGGGCAAGTCATTTCAGCCCTTTCTGATTCACTTTCATCTGTAAGGAGAGGGAGAAACATGTGGCTCCTTCACAAAGCCACCTGAACTGCTAGAAAGCACGATAAAAACTAACTTCTGGTATTTCTTGTCCAAATCCACAAGCTAAAGGCTCTGTGGTGGGCTTTGTGTAACAAACTAACAGTGCTCTCAAAATATTTCTTGTTCTCTCACCAACATTAGGAAGCAAAAACTAGTGAGAATACTGTACATTTTCCACTTAATTGCAAGCCAGTGATTCAGTGGGGTTTTTCAATTTGCATTTTCTGAACAATTTTTAAATAGAGCTTTAGGCTGTCACATAGAGGTTGAAGTCTGTTCTTACTTATCTTTTGTGAACCCCTTGGAAGTAATCCACAGATCAGCATTCATTGAAGTCTATTATCCAAGACTTGTTTTTATTAACTATTAAAGCAATACTTGCATCTTCAGGGCAAGTAAGGATCGTAACCTACATGAATCTGTCCCACATTCTAACATTTCTAACAGCCTGTGAAGCAAGGCTTTTCAGGTAGACAGTGGATGTGTAAACTAAAGGGAATAAAATAGTGGCGATTGATTCCTGTAGATCACCCTGACCTGAATCAGCTTTGCTGACTTAACAGTTTACACTGCCCCATACCCATTTCCCAATCCTGCTTATTGGTGTGGCCCCACCATCTCCAGTCCCTCATCTATTCTCTTCTGATATTCTAGAGAAGGGATACTTAACTGTTCCATTATCTTCAACAGATCTTCGAGTTGTTTTGTCTTCTTCCCTTTAGAGAAAATCAAAGCCACTCTTCTGCCTCTGCATCCTCAAACAAGTAGGAAGCCCTCTATCAGCATTTCCTTCACTACAGCTTGCACTACTTCTCTCTACAAAGCTGCCTCATTAGCTACAAAGCTCTAACTATTCTACATTAACACATTATTAACAAGTTATTGTTATTATCACTAAGCATTCAGTGACATCCCTTCCTCCATGCAGGAAGGAAGGTGATCTCTTCAAAGCAGCAGCCAGCTCTTCATGTACATAGCATAGAGAGAACCAAGTATCATTAACATTTAAATACATATACATTTGAAATTCATTTGAAGACAGTCTCTATGATGAGTGAGCACTTGACAACTCTGCCCAAATTGCTTATGCTGTAAGTGGTCCAAGTAAACTTTTCACCCAGGTCTTACGCCTTTCTGTTCATAATGTGAAGTTGTTCATGGGTCACCAAAAGGTGATTTGTGGCCAACATAACCAGTCTAGCGAGCATTTATATGGTAGACAATTATGCAAAAAAAATCACAGTATAGTTTAGTTCCACTTTCCATTCCCTCTCTTCCCGATTCAAATAAAGAAAGAGTTGTCTTGACAAAAGCAAAATTATCCTGCCAGTATAAGTTGCACCCACATTCAGGAATGGTTTATGAGCACATCATACAAGGTGGCTTAAAGCATCTCCACAGCAGTCAGTACAATGAAGCCTTGATACTGGTTTGCACTTTCAGTGCCATTTTAATCACAGAACAGTGTTTTTCCTCTCAGAGGCTACATAGCAGCAATGGAGGTACAGGATGGCCAAGTATCAGATTTTAAAGATTTACCTACAAAACTGAAGTCACAATTATGAAGTCCCAGTTGTCACAAATCAGATAGGATAGATTTAATTTTGTTATAAGAAAAGACACAGAGTTCTATAGTCAAAACTCTTTTGATGAGTCTTCAGGCTTTCCAAAGTCTGGCCTTCCAAAGCACAGTCAAGAATAGAAGACAAGAGCACTGCAACTACTTCTCTATTCCACACCTTGTAAATGCTTACAAGTATCACTTTTTGCACCAGTAATTTATTAGGAACCTCATGAAGTTTGTCTTACTCAGTATATGAGGTTCTCACCATACCAACTTAGAGCTTTTTAACAAACTTCTGCATAACCCTCTATAGATTGCCCTCAATGCATTTCGGTTAAGTCAGTGAGACAACACACTGCAACTGCTTATACCTAGACTCACATTTTCCCATTTACAGGGAGTTTTGCCAGACTCTCATTCACATCCCTAACCCAAGTTACCCCCTTAAGAAGCCAATTACAAAAAGTGGATTTCAGGCCAAGAGATCATTTGGTTTCAAACCAGTTGAAGACTAAGGAAGTCTATGGTCTGCTCTGATTCAAGTTTTCAATAACATTTTATTTTAATATCAGAAGCTTTAGATTTTACATGCTTTAGGTGAAAACTAGTTTGTCATCCATCCTAACCCTTGAGAAGTTCTCAAAGGTTCAGACAGAGTAATAAAGGTTTGGAGTACACCAATATTGAGCAATTTCAGGTAACCTTGCAACACTTCTCACTCAAAAGTTAAAGCACAGTTTCACAATGATGCTATCAGAAGGAAAAATATTTTTAGCATTTGTACCTGTAATTGCATAGCTCTACTGAATGTTTAGTACACTAACCTGTAATTGTTATGACAGAAACTGACCCCAAATAGAGCAACATTTATTCTCTTTCCTTATGAAATTCTTTTCACACCAGCTTAACTTTATTATTTCTTCCCCTATTAGAGAAGGTGGTAAGAATTACTTTTCTCAGGCATAGAAAATAATCTTCCACTGTTTCTCTAGTCATTCCTCAAGGCAATGAAATGCTAAGTCTAAGAAATGCTCCTTAACAGCTACTGTAAGATTTCTCATACATTTATTTCTGATCTGATATGAACTTAAAAATACAATTTCATTGTAATTTACTTTAGAAGCACAAGTATAAACATTTTTAAAGTTTTTTTTAAGCTGTCACTTCCTATAGTTATATTATACCCTTATTTCTCAGCTTTGAACAAGGCCATGCCTAATATGTTTTTAAATACAACTATTGATTTACATTTTATACCAGATAACACACTTTTGCTTTCCAGGCACAGACACAGGCCCTGGTTTCACAGACTCCAAGTGCTTTGTTTAAGTAGGACTACACACAAACCCACCTTTGCAGCATTAGAAGCAGGCTCCTGAACAACCCTGCAAAGAGAAGATATCTTCCTTACTGCTTGGATTTTGCCAGCCATTTTATTAAGTGATTTCTGAAAAGGAAAAAGAGCACAACTAACTTCATTTTTTTTTCCTGCTCTCAGGCCACCAGCAGAGCATCAACATGACAAATACAATAAAGCAGAAGGAGCCTCACACACTGTCTCAACTGCCAGCCCAAGATAAACAGCATGTTATTGTATGAGCAAAAGGCAACCCAAACGCGGGTGTGCACACCAACCACGGAACATACACGCTCTTTGAGTGAAGAGGTTGTTAACAACCAGCCAGGAAATAAGCAGCGGGTACATGGAAACCGGAGCCGGCACCCCCCGCCCCAGCCCGCGTTACCAAGGCACACGGGACACACAGGGCATTGTCGGCAGCCT